>NW_027531000.1:4979559-4980082 GCF_008692635.1 Crocuta crocuta | reverse complement strand
ACTGGGGAGAAGAGCTGGGGGTTTCTGAAACGAAAGCCAAGTGAAGGCATCTGAAGCTTAAAGTGTCCTTTATTAAACACTCACAGTGGAGTACGATGTTGTTTGCTAAATTATGAATGTGTGTAATTAAAATCTAGTGGCTGTTTCTATGAAAGATTTACAATGTTATTTCATCGTTTGTCATGGCTAATTAACAATATTAGATGAAGTTTTTCTTCTTCAAAGGTCTGATTTTTTCTCATTTATTTATGTCAGGAGTGATAAACAGAGTAGTTAAAAGCTGCCGGTGCAGGCAAGAGGAAACCAGCTTGTTCCGTGCCCTCCCAGGTTCAGGGTTCAAATCCCCGCAGACTGGAATGGCGCATTCCTTCCCTGGTGTGCGAGTGTGGAAACATTTCAGAGTCTGGAAGTTCACGTCTCGGCTCTAACATCTCGGGCCTTTTGGACTATAGTTTTCAGAAGCTGACTGGACTGCCAGAGTATTTTTCTGGGCCCCAGGCCGCAGAAAGGGAATGCCTCCATC
>NW_027531000.1:4974754-4979200 GCF_008692635.1 Crocuta crocuta | reverse complement strand
GCAGGCAGGACCTTCGAGGCTCCTCGCGCACCCCTGTAGAAGCGCGGGCGAGGAGGCGAGCGCGTTCAGTGGAATTTCACCTGGATGCGCACCTGGGATTTTTCCCCAGCTCACTGAGCTTGGGTGTGTGGGGACGGCCCTTTGCTTTGCAAGAGTTGTGTCTTGCGAGGTTGGACGGACAGAAAGGTCAGGACAGGCTTCAGCATCCCTGTCTGTCTCCGTGTAACTTCTCCTCACGAGTTGCATGCATTTGGCAATCGCTCCAGGCAGGTGTGAGGCGGTGAGGTACAGGGAAGACCCCTTCCTCGGAGCTTGGGGGACCTGCGCTTCCCTGGCGTGGAAGCGCATCGCCGCCGCGGCTCCTCTGTGCAAAGCGCTGTGGGAGGGCGCGTGGCTCTCGCCCCGGCCACGGCACCCTGTTAGGTGACCGTGTCGCGTCCGGAAGCGGCCAGGCCTTCCCAGGGAGGGCTTCCGCGTCTCACCTTCTGTGCAGCTCTGTGTCGGGGAAGGACAGGCGGAGTGTCCGAGTGCATGTGTGCGTCATCCTGACATCTTTCTGCGGATCCCAGTTACCCGATGTAACTTGCCTCCTCACGTTCTTATGATGGACTGGAATTCTTTTCACCTGTTCACCTTGGGATGTCACAGTTTGTAGTTGGAAAGACGGCACAGCTCGTGGTCCAGTTGCATGGCTTCTTGGCTGGCCCTAAGCAAGCAGCCCCTTCCGTTAGTTGAGCAGGAGCATTACACGCCGACTCCACATGCCTGCCCCTCACGTGAGAGTGAATGCGAGGCAGCGCTCGTTTTCCACCCTGGGAATGACACACACATTCTTCCTTGGCCGGCTCCTCCCTCGGCATCACTCGGGCACTTTTTCCGGGCCCTGCCAAGTTTCTCCCGTGCAGTCCCATTCAGCAGCCTGGACGCAAACCCCTGCAGAGCAGGGGCAGTTTGGGGGTGAAGGGGAGGAGGTGTTTCAATGAAAACGCGGACACAACCTAAGTACAGTGGCGCGCTACCGGGCGCTGCTCTAATAAAAAAGGGAACAGATTAAAAAGTGTCTAAAATGTAAATCTAAAGGACTAACAGTAATTAAAATGGAAATGGCCCAGGGAGGGAAGGCATGTAATTGTGAGATATCACTGTGCAGAAGGCTCTCAGCTTTGTTTTGCTGGCTGTTTTTCTAATTCAGTAGGGCTTACTCATCAGTGGCAGTTCAATGCGCGTTAATGACTCTGGGATTGCAGGCATCACTCTGGACAAAGAAATGATTATTGTGCGGTCAAAAGAAGTTCAAAGACAAGAAGGGAATTTCAGTTTTTTCCTTAGAGATCCACATTCAAGAGCATATAAATTAAGCCAAATGTTAAAAACCACAGTCTGAAAGCTGACTTCAAAGTCACAACTCTCTAATTAATGAACTGCGAGCTTCAGTTTGGACAAGTTGTGGTTTGATGCGCCCATAAATCAACATGACAGGCCTGTTTCACAGTCTCAGACAGTGCTTGTCATTGAGTCACATCAGATGTAAACACAGCAGAAAAAAGAAGGGATATGAAGGAGGTGCAATTGATCAACAGAATTGGTAAAAACCCACTTTTGAAGCACATTATGCATGATCACAGGAAATGGTTACAGCCTCAAGAGGTTTCCCCCTTCTGCTGTTGCTTTTTTGAATCAGATTTCTAACAGCCTTCAAAAGGGAGAATAAGAATTATGGAGTTTCTCCCCCGTGGCTCGCAGGCAATAACCCCCTGTTGTTATTTTGTGCTTCTTTCTTTTCAAAGGCATCAAAATTTAGTTTTTTAAAGATCTTTAACTCTATATTTGAAGACAAACAAAAAAGGGCTGCTACTGTCATTCTTATCAGTTACCAGGGATCGTGTTTTTTTTCTTTCTGTTGCCACTTCTTATTAACCTCTTATTTGGTCTGTTAGACATAGTTTGGAATGCACGTCTGCACGCTGAGAGAACATGAAAGTTCAGATGAGCTCAGAGGGCAGATAAAGAAATGTGAAGGCGAAAGTTACACAGCAGAAGGAAGGATAAAAGTTAACTCGCCCAAATTGCTGCTGTCAGAAAGGGGGGCATCTCGGCACACAGTTAGGATGATGGTGGCGTCGAGTTGGGGAGGGGAGCCCGGGAGGGAGCCCGGGAGAGAGGGGAGAACTTTGGACCGGAACGAGGAGAAGGTGAGACGTTGGAGTAGCCTGTTAGCATCCGTGGGGCAGGAGCTTTGCTGTGGTCCCCCTCTGTCATCCGCTTCCAAGGCAGACGTGATGCAGGACATGGGTTGTCTTCAACATCCTGGTGGGGGGGTGGGGGGTGGCAGACCAGTGGGCCGGTCTCCTTGGGCCCCACGGTGTACTGTCGTGGTGCCAGTGCAGTGGCACAATTAAGAGGTCCTTACCCTCCCGAGGTAAGGGGGCAGTCTCCCGAAATGATCAGCCAGGGGGCCGTCCATTCGTGCTGCAGTGAAACACAGTCACATGGCAGCAGATTCAGGATGTAGACTGGTGGTTAGGATTTTAACAGGGTTTGAGCTTGGATGTTGACAGATGGAACAAGCGTATTAATTTACTGAATCTCCAGTCATTAGTGGCTCATAATTTTGAATCGTTCAGCCCCCGCCGCCGCCACCCTTCTCCCTTTTTCGATTACCTGTGCAGTAAGACACTTGACCCTGAGCCAGAACAGCGTTTCTCCCCTCAACTTTTTTCGAAAGTCGCCTCGCCTCAAGATGTTTCCGTGAGAAAGTTAGGCTCCCCATTGGGGTAGACCTAAGACCTTCTTAGGAGACAGACCTTTCCATCGCCCCATACGGCCACTCAGGTGGCCGCCCATTAATATTTGACAGAACGGGTGTGGAAGACTGAAGGCAGATTTAATTTTGAGTCAGGCTACGAAAAGAAAAAAAAGATCCCATCCTGTGCGGGTGAGGTAGGCTCAGTTGATTGTTTTAAAAGGGCCGTTTGTCCGGGCAGTTGTGACAGTTTACATTAGGCAGCAGGGAGGAGCCGAAGAAAGGAAAACAGACCTTTGACTGCAGCTCTAGGGAGGGGACCTGAAATGCAAGGTTTATCAGGGCATTCGAGCATTTTAACACTGACTACTGACCTGTCCAGGGGACTGCGTGGAGACCTTTTTTGTATGCATTCAATTGTGAGAAGTAAACAAACGGGCTCGTATCCTGTGTTTGGTAACTGGGTGGGGAGCACAATTTGGCAACCAGTGTTGCTTTTAAATTCTTTCTTTGGACAATGGGCCTTGTATACTTTTATATCCTGGCTTTTCAAACGTGGACAGCTTTCATGAGCTTTTCCTAGGGATGGCCACCGAGACAACAGAAAAGCCATCCGTCATTTTATATAAATACAGAATTTTTAAACATTTCATTTACAGTAAGACAGGAAACACCCTCCCCAAACTCTCGCACCCCCTCTCCATTATTTTCTGCTTCAAGAAGAGCTCGTTCCTCGATCGTTTATTGTGTAGCCGTGTTGTGTTTTTCTCTTCCTTCCTTCTTTTTTTTTTCTAAGTATCATGAATTAATATCTGTTGAAGAAGTGAAGAAATCATCTTGACATGAATATAACTATCATTGGGTTTTACATTAATGTGATAACTTGGGAAAGGGTGAAAACAATTGGATCATTTTATGCATGCTGTTCTTCAAATGAAAACACTGGCTTTTCATTTAAATTTATTTAAATTTTTGTTGTTAGTGGTATAGAATTTGTTTTTTGGAGTGAAACTCAATTAACTTTCTCAGTGGCATGGTAGTAAGTCTGAAATTGGTTGCTAATATGAGAATGATGGTTTTTACTGTAAAATAAACTGCATGGAGACCGAGAGGGAACCACCATTTTTTCTCTCCCTTTGAACTTCTGCATCAGAAGGTCTTGATACACATACCATTTTATGGATGTATCAGATCAGTGTTATGTGTTAGGTTAAGTGAATGCAGTTGTTTGCAAAGTAGAGTTACTAGAACCTCTGAAAGGGTTGTGTAGTCCCGTTTAGTTGCGAAAGTCTCCCCGATGTTTCAAATGATACTCAGCATTAGGAAGAAACGGATCTNATACTCAGCATTAGGAAGGAAAACGGATCTTGTTCTTTACTTAAACAACCTTTTTTTTGGGGGGGGGGGAGGTGACAGTTTGGGAAGGGTTAAATCTCCTTTCATAATTGTTAGCCGTAATGTGGCTAAGACCTCCACCTCGATTTGATTCCTAGCAGATTAAGGATATTAGATAATTTCCTTCTATTTATTGTACTACTGCACTGTATTATCTTTCTATCACTCAGATAATTACTGAGGAAATCTACATTAATTTTTTTTGGCTGGAGCGAGGCCTGCTAAACACAGGAATGATGTATTGATGTTTTACACAACAAAAGTTTTCCTCCTGTCATTGTCCAGTCAACAAAAAGATATTTATCATA
>NW_027531000.1:4974165-4974716 GCF_008692635.1 Crocuta crocuta | reverse complement strand
ACTGGGGAGAAGAGCTGGGGGTTTCTGAAACGAAAGCCAAGTGAAGGCATCTGAAGCTTAAAGTGTCCTTTATTAAACACTCACAGTGGAGTACGATGTTGTTTGCTAAATTATGAATGTGTGTAATTAAAATCTAGTGGCTGTTTCTATGAAAGATTTACAATGTTATTTCATCGTTTGTCATGGCTAATTAACAATATTAGATGAAGTTTTTCTTCTTCAAAGGTCTGATTTTTTCTCATTTATTTATGTCAGGAGTGATAAACAGAGTAGTTAAAAGCTGCCGGTGCAGGCAAGAGGAAACCAGCTTGTTCCGTGCCCTCCCAGGTTCAGGGTTCAAATCCCCGCAGACTGGAATGGCGCATTCCTTCCCTGGTGTGCGAGTGTGGAAACATTTCAGAGTCTGGAAGTTCACGTCTCGGCTCTAACATCTCGGGCCTTTTGGACTATAGTTTTCAGAAGCTGACTGGACTGCCAGAGTATTTTTCTGGGCCCCAGGCCGCAGAAAGGGAATGCCTCCATCCCCTCCCCCACCCACCCCATTCTCCCCA
>NW_027531000.1:4973726-4973996 GCF_008692635.1 Crocuta crocuta | reverse complement strand
AGCTGCTGTCCCTTTTATTTATTTAATTTTTTTATGTTTATTATTGTTTATTTTTGAGACAGAGGCAGAGTGTGAGCTGGGGAGGGGCAGAGAGAGAGAGGGAGACACAGAACCCGAAGCAGGCTCCAGGCTCTGAGCTGTCAGCACAGAGCCCGACGTAGGGCTTGAACCCACCGATGGGAGATCATGACCTGAGCCACAGTCGGACCCTCAATCGACTGAGTCACCCGGGTGCCCCGGGTGCCGCCCTTTTTGCGGCAGCTTTGATCC
>NW_027531000.1:4965104-4973713 GCF_008692635.1 Crocuta crocuta | reverse complement strand
CCCCACCCCACCCCACCCCCGTTAGAATCGGTGTCTGACCATGGCAGCGTGCTGTGAGACACCCACACGTGCAAGCTTCCTCAGGGAGCGGCCGCCTCATCTTTCTCTTGCTGGTCTCTTACAGCAGCAGCAGGTGGCTACCCAGCAGTTGGCTTTTCAGCAGCAGCTTCTACAGATGCAGCAGTTACAGCAGCAGCACCTCCTGTCTCTGCAGCGCCAAGGCCTTCTTACGATTCAGCCCGGGCAGCCCGCCCTCCCCCTCCAGCCCCTCGCCCAAGGTAAGCCTTCGTGCCCCGGGCGGTGCCGCTCCGCAGAGACCCGGGGGCGGCGGTGAGGGCCGTCTGGTGGTGTACTCAGTCTGGCCCATCCGTGGGGAGACGGTCCATCTGGAACAAGCAGAGAAAAGGCTGCAGGAGGTCACCAGGATGAAGGGCTTGTTGGAGCCAGAGCGAAGACAGGGGGTGAAGGTGTGATGCCGAGCAGTAGCCGAGGAGTCCCACTTCTGCGCGTTCTCAGAGTAAGAGAAAGCAGTGCCCTTCGGACGTAGTGTTTTAATCAGATCTAGCGTTGTCAGCTTGGAATCACAAGTGAATTTTCTTGAAGGCTCTTGTTAGCCATGTTGAGGTATATTTTATGTCCTGTAACTTGTTCTGTTTTAGAGCTTAGTAGTGCTTCCTAAAAGCCACTTTTTAATTGCTAGGGATAAATTCAGGTTTATTTTTCTATAAACGGTCAAGATTCATCTCTTTGGTTGGGTTTTCCTTTTCTCATTGTTTGCATTCATCTCTTGGTTGTTTATTTTTGAGAGAGAGAGAGAGAGAGAGAACATGTGCGAGCAAGGGAGGGGCACAGAGAGAGGGAGACAGGCTAGGAAGCAGGCTCCGCACTGAGCGTGCAGAGCCCGATGTGGGACTTGAACTCACAGACCGTGAGATCATGAGCAGAGAGCCAGGGTCAGACATTTAACCAACTGAGCCACCCAGGCGCCCCATGTCCGTTTGTTTTTGAGCAAGTTCGGTTCTACGCTCACCAGAACAGGTAGCATTCCTCGCTCTTGCCCTTCGGAAACTAGAGTTCCTTGCAAAGGGACAAGATTTCACAGATTTCCAAATTTCTTTTGAAAAGCCATTGACCTGTTATGACAGTGGGTGTTGGACATCAGAAACACATGAGGACTCTAGCCATTTTAGGACATCCTCGTGGGTTAGGCAACTCTTGGACATGTGTAATGTGAAAGCAAGTGGCTTATTCAGAAGCAGGAAGAAGGAAAGTCTGGAAGGAAGAAGATGGTGTCCTGCTGTGTTTAAAGATAGGGTTCCCCCACTCTCCGTGCGGGTACAGCACATTTCAGTTGCCTTCTCAAGGCCCCCAGTCTTTGTCATTCTAAAGGCTTGGGTGTACATGCTTGAGCCTTCAAGACCGGTAGCTAATTCTGTGGGGTCTTGGATTCGTGTACCTTCTCAAGAGGGTTGCAGGTGGGGAACCTCCTTCACGCTTCCTGGTGATTAAGATGTGCTCATTTGTTCAGTAACTTCAGGTGTCACGTGGGGCCTGTGGGGCCCATCTCCATTTGAATCTGTCTCGAGTCAGCCACACCCAACTTCTATTTCTTCTGGGGTTTTTTGGGGTTTGTTTCTGTTTTCAGCACTGAAACTGGGCTTCTCCCTCTCTTGGCCTTCTCGGCCCTCCTCCCCCCTTTGCCATTACTGCTCAGCCACTGGGTGCATAATCAGCATCTCCAGCGGCTGTCAAAATAGAAGATTTGGTAACTGAGCAATACACGGGGAGAAGCAAGGACACATCGCCTAATGCATTTTTGTGCTTGCAAAATGTTACAACGCGCATTAATTACACCCTCGGGTTTATTGTTGGAAACATTGCAGGCTGTTCTGACACACCCACTGGACTCGAGCTTCAACCTCTCCTCTTTCCCACCGCTCCTGTACTATTAAGTTTGCTCACTAAGGTTCATTGTTATAGTACATCAGTTAAGCTGTCCAAAAGAGGGCAATTGGGCAGTGACAAGACAAGCTCATGTGTAATGTGAAAGAAATGAATGTGGTGATGCATGAAGTGTAATCTCTGCAGTAACATATCAGAGACACCAGTAGGTAATTCACTAGCCATGGCATTGATTGATATGCTTAGCAACCTACTAGAACTATTAGCCCCTGCACTATTAGGAAGAAGCATATTTAAAATCTAAGGGGTGCCCTTATGTGTGCCTAAGATACGGGAGTCCTCTTCTGGCAGTGAAGTGACAGCTACCATGGTCATTGCCATCTTTTGTGGAATCCGGAGCCTGGTTTTGTCTCTCCTGCCCCCTGGCCCAAAGTGGCTGGAGAATTCAGTCATGTTGGACTACAACACAATTTTTTTTTATCAGAGACATGATGGCTTAAAACTGATGTCATTATGAGGCTTAAATCAACTTTCTGCTTGCTTGAACATGGTCACCTGGGTATGGATGTACAAGGACACAAAAAGGTTGATCAACTCTGTTTGTCTTTGAGCCAGTGATACCTGGGGTTGTAAAATTGAGTTCCATGAGCAGTAATCTGTCAACTGTCCCCACAACATACATTTTTTAAGCCTGTGTCTGCATTTCCTTTTATAATGAAGGGGTCGGTCGTCCTGGAAAAAGAAATGTAGCAAGGCGCAGGGGTTACGTGTTAGAAATGCCAGCAGTGGCCACTTCGTGATGCAGTCAGCAGGGTTCTTTCACATACCTGCTCACGGCCTTGGCTAAGTCACCTTAAACGTGTAACGTGTATAAATATGAAAGGATGAATAGAGAGTAATGTTTTGAAGGCCTTTTTATTTTTTGCCCGAAGGCTTTATGTTATGAAATGGAAGGACATTTGTGTTGTTTTTAAGAGTGCTGTAGAGTCTTCTCCAGTTTATATAATTAACACCTGGGCTTTTCTCCCTGGTCTCTTGAAGCCTCTGAATCAACTACTCGCCCCGCCCCCCTGCACCAGTAATTCTGTATAGAAATATATTTTCAATATTCGGACCTTCTAATTTTTAAAACAGGAACTATAGATTACATGGTTGGGATATATACCTGTAATGAATTTAACTTGGTACTGCTATTCCTTTCTACCACGTTGAAAAAAATGTGTGATGCTTTTTGGAAAATTGAAAACCGTTTAGTCTGATGAGTGCCTAGCTTGCCTTTGATCTGTCTTAATTCTATCATGAGCTTGTGGCTGTCAAAAAAGAGTGTCCTCTGGTAGCTAGTACGCATTGAAGTAACAGTTTAACCTCACGAACAAGGTGTAGCATTGATGGAGGAGAGTGATTTGACTGGCTCTCGGTAAATCGGATGAGAATGTTCTTAAACGTAATTCTCACAGTCAAATTTGACCCCAAAGTATGGCCGTTGTCAGTGAGTTGCTGCTGTATTTACCATTTCCCCCTGTGAGTGATGAAACGCCATTTGCCAGCCCACCGGAATGAAAGGGAAGTGGAGTAACATTAATGTACTCTTACGTGTAACAAGTGCAGCAAGGCATTTGCCTTTGTCTTTCCTGGCTGGATAAACAGCTTGCTTTGCAAAGAGCTTCAAAGTTCCGCTTTTCTTGGAGGGAAAGTGTTAACGCAGTTGTTAGAAACAGCGTTCTTCCATTTTTTTTCACCTCCCATGCAGCTGACCCAGAAATCAATTAGTTTGAGTTGAAAAATAGGCAGCTTGTTCTTTTCATGTGTATTTACTCCCTGGAAAATAAAAATAGGTGTTGACTTGTGTGGCTTTAGATCAATGTGCTATCATCAACAGACAGGCCTATTCACTATTGTTTCAAGGGAGTAAACAGTGGTCGGAGGGTCAGCCATATTCACAGGTAATTGTCGGTGTGTGGACCTCAGTGGCAGGCCTGTTAGCTGTGCACACATCCCACACGTCACTTCGGAAGGTGTTTGAAAATAATAGCCCAGATGCAGCAGAACCGGACACGGGATTGTGTAGTGACCTTTCCCTTTGTTTAATTTGCCTCTGAGGCTTAATTTCAGGGGACAAGTAATAATTGAATATGCCTAATAACTAAATGCTCATTTGGGACAAAATCCATCAAAATATAATTGGCATTTGATTTTTATGAAGGAAGAAGAAAACCGACTTGGCTGCCGAGGATGCGTTCTAAGAATATCTGACCACTTAATGTATCATTTGAAGCCTCCTTTTATAATATATATTAATTGCAAATACTTGAGCATTTGAACATTTTCGTGGAGAACTGTTAGGAGAGACCAACTGTTTTTGTTAACGCTCCTCTCAGAAAGGCGGGGAAGGTTATTGGTCTGCTGTGCAATAATTTACTCCTCTTTGATATGCAAACGATCCACGGTGAATATAAAAAAATCCTATCAGACTCATTTCACAGTTCTTAACCACTCGGATTCTCTGGAGTCCATTGCCTCATTAGACCAGTGCTCTCCAATGCTAGCATAATTAAAATCTTTAACAGTTTAGCAAAGTAAAGATGTTTGGCTGATCACGTTGAGATGATTATCTACCCATTGTATTCTAAATGACAAAAATAAATTAAATTTAGACCTTGGCATTTTTTATTATGTGTTTCAAATGAATATAATGCGCACAGCCCTCTTTTTTAATTCAATACCTTAGGTTTGGTAAGAAACACGTCTGTTTCGGGTGCTGCTATATAGTCAGAAAATGGCAGGTTTTCTGGGGTAGCAGTGTTACAGTTGATTGAAACAATGAATGGCAATCCAGACACCCAGTTCTAATGTGGAATGGCCTTATGCTGTACAGGGTTTATGATTTCCTTTAGCTGTCCTTTGGAAGGAATGGCTGTTTTTTGTTGGTTGGTGTTGTGAGCTCCAGAATCTTCTTCTGTGCCTGTATGCACAGGAGGCCTGTGCATTGCAGCGGGATTTGGAAACCCTGGGCTATAGAGGCATGCCTCTAAAAGAAAGATTATGAGCCCATAGTAGTGAATCGACACACTGCTTGTATCTCCCCTTGGGGAAGATCCAGGTTGACACTTAACTGCTCCAGACCCATGTCCATTTTGACCCCTTTAAGAAACAAGAGAACTTTATTACTCCAAGTTTATTTTACGTTCGCATTTTATTCTGCAATGGTTCATTAGCATTGATCTAAGAAATGACAGTGATAATAGTGTTACTTGTAAAAAAAAAAAAGTTACACAGTTTTGCAGTAGACACATCCATCAATTAAGCATGTGGTACTAGAAACCAAAATTAATGAGGAAGATAGGTGTGTTAATGAAATAATCATAGTATAATCAATTTGAATGTTAAAAGTTGAAAAGCATTTCAGGAAGATGATATGAATTCATAATTTATGTCTAAAAGTGATTAATAAAAACTGTATTTAATAACAAAGCTATTTGTCATCATTTAAGACTTAAGCACAAAAATTACTCATTTTGTGGTTCCTGTTGTCATAATAGTATAGTTGAGCAAATTTATTTTGAGCCCTTCTTTGTGTCTAAAACTACAGTAACATCCATCTCCTTTGCAAAAATCTAGAAACAAGAGTTTGGATGGAAGCGTACCATCTTTGCAAAGTAACTTGTGTTTGGAATCCTCTGCACAGAGGTCTTTTATCTGTGATGAGGGCACTTCGACTCGGCTCTTCAGTCGGAGGACACGGTTGTTACTACCGTATTTGCCATAGTTGGGGGGGGGGAGGAAATGCACGTACCAAAAAAAAACCCCCTAACACTAGGCTTTGTTTACTGACTCTTTGATTTAATTACTGTTTGAAGAGGACGGAATTAGCTGTTAATTGATTTAATTATCCAATTTGTTTGTTTCAGGCATGATTCCAACTGAACTGCAGCAGCTCTGGAAAGAAGTGACAAGCGCTCATACCGCGGAAGAGACCACAGGCAGCAATCACAGCAGTTTGGATCTGACCACGACATGTGTCTCCTCCTCTGCACCTTCCAAGACCTCCTTAATAATGAACCCACATGCCTCTACCAATGGACAGCTCTCAGTCCACACCCCCAAAAGGGAAAGGTAGGAACGAGCGGCTGAGCTGTGTCTAGAAGGGTCTCTTCACGCAGGCGGGGTGGGTGGGTGGCCTTGTTCAGCCACATCTCAGCGATCCCTAATTGAATCCATGTGACTTCGAATGTGCATATAATTACTTAAGAATGTGTTCAATATGGTTGGGGTGTGAAACGTCTAATTATTTTCACGTTTTCAACATGGAATTAGCGCTTCTATAGGTCTACCCTTCAGATCAAGAACGCAGGCAGAGTTAGGCTCTCACCTCATGGGTCGATTCCAAGGGTTCCAGGCTTATTCTTTTCACCAAGGGCTCACCCCGTGCAGCCTGAACTCCTGGGCTTGAAATGCCTTCTCAGGGAGTAGCAGAGTCTGGGACTGTCTGTCATGAATCACAGGTCAAGAAGAGGGAGCCCCTAGCCTCTGTGTACTGCCCTCCTTGAAGGCCTTTATCAGGGTAAATCCTCAGTGAAGGTGTGAAGGATGGAGAGATGGAAGGGGGTGGTCTGTGTCGATGCGCACACAGGCCGTGTGTAGATACACCAATTTAAAAAAATAAAGCCTTCACTTTCAAAGAGCAATGCAGTGCTAAGTTGCTGTTTTCCTGTTTGGAAGTGAAGACTCTATGTTTTACAGTTGCCCTCAGCTTCCCTTGAATGTTAGCTGATACCAGGTTTGTTTGAGATACCCAGAGTGCATCCTGGGAGCAGAAGAAGTCTAAGAAAATGAAGCTGTTGGTTCATATTACTGGATCTTAGCACCCAGGAGCATTAATACTACTGGTGAATGCTTTCCAAAAGTGGAGTATATATAATGTTCCTAAAATTAAAAAAACTTATTTTCAGTGTACTATTTTTAAACTGTTTCCCATCTATTTCATATGCCCAGCGTCTCCACACAGAAGAAAAGAGACTTTCAAAGTAATGTGTGATAGTAAATGTCACTTCCAGCAGGAAAAACAAACTCTGTGTTTTGGGGTTTTTTTAATAAAAATGACTCAGTAAAATTTTTTTAATTATATTTTTCACTTGAGCAGTTACAAATATAATTTCATATATTTCGTGAAATATTGAGCATTAAGAAGCCCATGGTTTTAATTAGATTTGTATCTTTCTACCAGCAACATTTTGTATCTTTCTACCAGCAACATTTTATCCATTTCGAGATCAGTAGTCACAGAAACTGCTCTGTGAATATTTGTGCCTCTGTGTATGTGTGTCACATTCAAGCATAAAAACGTGAGAGGGTCTGAGAGATGGGGATAATCTATGTTTTAACCAAAACTTGCTACTATCCCTTTAAGATCAGTTGGGAATTTCTGTGGCAGACGTAGGAGAAGTAAAAGGTGTTTTAAATTTACTGTTTGGGACAGTTTGACAGATAGAATGGTGGACAGTAAGAATCTGTGTGTACCCATTGGGCCGAATGTGGCTTCTGTTGTTTCCAGTGAGAATGAATTTGTGTGTCTGGAAGCCAGTCTAGCTCTTGCTTTAATATCTCTTATGGTGTCTTTGTAATTAAAAAACAAAACCAAAACCTACTAAACTTTAAATAACTTCAAAGAAAAGGTTCCAGGCTGTTGTCCCCTGCTGTACTTGTTTGGGTGTGTGAGGTTGATGCCATCCATTTACAGCAGAGTGATTAAATTACATCTTTATCCATAGGCAGAACGGGCCATCCACTAAAAAATGCTGACCGATGCACTTAAGGTATTTGTTGCAATCTTGTCGGCCATGTGGAGCCTGCACAGATTTCCTGTGACACAGAAAACTCTTCTTGTTTAGATGCGCTGTGCTCAGTTTCATTCTGAAAGGGTCTATATCTGCAGTCAGGTAATAGATTAGCAATGAGGCAGGTGGGAGAAGAATAGCCCTTTTCACGTCTTAAGGGGTATTTGAAAGTAAATGGATCTAATAGGCAGTCTAATTCCAGGAGGATAAGTTTGTTGGAATTTTTTTTTTTTAATGATCCTTGTCTGCACAACAGTTAGGCTTAATCTTCATTATGCTACGTGCCAAAATGAGAATACGGATCAGAAAAGAACTTGGGCTCTACCGAGCCTTAATCTGGCTGTACAAATAGGTTGAATTTTCCAGTTATACATGTATAGAAGAAGGTAAACATGTATCCATGTAAAGAAGAAACAACTAGGATGTTATATGCCACTCCTTAACATCTTGGAACTCTCAATTCCTATCATAGGGTAGGTTCCTAGTTGTGGCTGAATTAAAAGAAAATGCTCTTGAGCCTATCTTAGCTGAATGTAGCGAAAAGACAAATGGGCACCTTAGGTTAAAGATAATTCAGAAGGTGCAACCTTACAGCATTGATTATTAAAAATTCATTTATTAGTTACCCAGCTTTGTGTACCTACATACAGCTCCTTTTAATGAGATTTTTTATCTGGTTTTACCTTATGATTGATTGATTTTTCAATCACGGATGTGGTATCCTATTCAACGGAAAATGGTAGAAAAGCCATCACTGTAAAAATACGTTTTCACCTATGCACCGACCGGACGTTTGTCACGGGCCCCTTGGAGAAGCGTCGCCCCTTCCTTGCCAGCACGTCTGTGTGAAACACGTAACTTTGCTGTCCCTCT
>NW_027531000.1:4943607-4965010 GCF_008692635.1 Crocuta crocuta | reverse complement strand
CCCCCCCACCCCCACCCCTCCCCCACCTCCTTCTTCCTGGAGCACTATCTGAGCAAGCAGGAGCCTCTGTCGCACTGAATACTAATCTAGCCCTTCCATCCCAATCTCAGGTGAACAGCTTAAGAACCTTTCCTGAAAGGATTCAGGAATGCTCTGTGTGAAGATGTGTTAGGAAAAGGCAGCATCCTAGGAGTTTTTGTTTTTTAAAGTAGTCAGATGTCTGACAGTCTCACCGAGGCCGCGTCTTTCTGTGTCATTTGGAAACCGCCTCCCCCCGACCCTTGCCCCCCATGCGTCTTGCGGGCTCCTGTGAGCAGCCACTGTAGCAGCAGCTCTGGGGTCTGGTGAGCTGCAATCTGTTAAGGAGATAAATAATGTGCTTGGCACGACACTCCTACTCTCCTCTTTAATTTGTCTTACACAAGGAAAATTATAATTAAATCATTCAGGGTAAACCCTTGAGTGTAGAGAAAGGAAAAAACACACTTTGGGAAAGATTGCCAATAGAAACCCACTCCCCTGTTGCGCAGGGTAGAGACATTTATCAATATTCAGCACTATTACGGGAGGAGCGGCCCATGTGATTTGTGAGGCGGATGCCAACACTCAAATCGAGGCTTGTTAAGATCCTGTCCCTGTGCAGTCACGGACATTCAGCACCATTAGAATTCAGTACTGGCGCCGGGCTTCGTGCTTTGATTTTCTTTCGGCGATTTAATAATGTTTATTGTGCTGATTACATATAAATTCATTGGTGCAATAAACATACCTCGGTTGCCAGCGCCTGGGAGAAGCGTGGCGAAGGTGAAGTTCAGCAGGCAGGAACGAAAGATAGCTGAAGAGGAAGCGGGCACGTTCACCTGTCTCACTGCCATTTTATTCCCGAGCACCGGGGAGCCGTGACATCTTCGACAAAGAGAGGAAATTCAGACCTGGGATACCTGTGAGCATCAGGCTGTGATCTTGTTTCCTTCACTTGCCTGGCTGTCTTCCTTTAGGAAATACCAAGTTTTGGTGTGGGTAAACAAAATCAACGGAATGCAAATGAAACATTTATTAAAATGCTAAATTTAGTAAAGCCCTTTGAGCTTCTTGGATCAAAGCAGCTATGTAAATACAAATAGCAATTACTACTTAAGTAATTGCCTGAATTAAAATTCTAAATATCACATTATATTATGGTGCACTAGGGAAAGGAAAGGGAACTCACGTTTAATCAGTTCTTTTTCGCTGTGCCCAAGCACTTGCCTCAACGCTTGTGTTTGGAGTGATGTCTCATTTTATCCTCGTGACTGCTGGGAAGGGATTATTATACCCATTTTACAGACAAGGAAATTGAGTTATGGAGATTAAATAACTGACGTAGGGTCACAGAACTGCATAGTGGCTTCTCCAAGATCCAAATTTAAGCCCGTCTCTTACTAAACAGCACTTGTGGTTTCCATTCAGCCCAGAAGCAAATATTTAATGACGATAAATTAAGATCGACGCTCCTAAAATAAGTTTAAATTTAATTTAAGTCCAACAAAACTTAGGCTGAGTCCACCTACTATGTGCAAACCACATCTTAAAGGAAAATAACGGAGTTTGCTCTTTTAGGGCAGTTACTAGTATTCACTGGGCCTCTCGTGAAGTCAGGGGGCAGGTAGGATTTGGAAAAGATAAACCACTCACAATCTGAAACACAATCTGAGCATAAAGAACAAAAACGAACCCCATACTGGATTCGCACACAGTAAACTCTCTCTCCTTCCCTCCTTGCCTTGTGTATCTCGCGTTTCCGCATCAAACCCCTCGTACGTTCTTTGTCCTATTTCGCTTGTCCTCTGTAGTCTGTGTTAGAAATATTCCTCTTTCTGACCCTTCCCGGCATTTTGCTTTCAGTTCAGCTTCCGTGAGTAGGTGTCTGCTCACTTGAGCGTCGCTCAGATTCAAAGCTCCTCTAAATGCTAGTGTCACGGCTTCCTTAAGCACCTGATGCAAAAGGTTCCTTTCAACTTGCGCAAGATCACAGTTGTGCGGTTGTGCAGTCTCTTCTTTCTCTGAGGCTGTCTTGTTGTTCTGAGAATCAGGTGACCCAAGTCGGACCCCTTCCCTCACCTGCCCTCTGTCCACTCCCCCTGTCCCTTCCTTCTCCCCATCTGTTGACATGGCCCCATGTGTTGTATTTGCTTGCGTTTTCCACTCGTCCGCACTTCGCAGTGAGCAGCTCCCTTCAAATAACCCCTGAAGGTTTTGGCTTGGCTAGTGCGCTTTCAGACGTTTCCACTTGATACACGGTCTCTGTTTCTGATTTGTGGCCTCTTGACATATTGCCATGTGTTTGACTACATGAACAATAACATTTGTGTTTCCCGCCCCACTCTTTTCAAAAGGCAAGGAATTCAAACGTGGACAGGCCTGGCATTTCATTTTTCTTCCTTTCTATTTTTTTTTTTTTTTTGGAACTAAAATTCTGTGTTGATGAATAAATATTGGTGCTCTTGGTTTACTTGCTAAAATTCTAGAAGCTTGCTTGTAGAACTGTTCCACTTCTACACGCCTTTAACTGTTACACGTTTACATATTCATTTTGCAGGCCCCTTGAGCCAGAAATGTAAGCAGTAAGGCCTAGGTCATGTTACTCTGAATGGTTCTTCCTCATTTCAACTGTTGTTGTTTTGTTTTTGAAAATCAGATGATTTCTTCTCTGTTGCTTTTTATTTGAGGCATTGGAACCAACGAGCTACCCCAAATCTTTTTTTCCCCCCCAGTAGAGCATTCTGGAGAGGCTGCCATCAGGTCATCCCAATTTGTCTTCAAAATCGTTACTGCTTCTTTCAGCTAATATGTGCTGGGGCAATTGATCTGTAATAGAAGTCAGCCAATTATAGCTTTCCAGCCACATCGGGCCCATTGCTCATTTTGTAAAATAAAGTTTTATTGGAACACAGCAGCCATCACTCGTTTACATGCTGTCTATGGCCGCCTTCATGCTCAGCGGCTCTGGCTTAAGCAGTTGCAGCAGAAACATGGCCCACAATGACTAAAATATTTATTGTTTGGCCATTTACAGAAAATAATTTGCAACCTCCTCTGACTTTAGCCATAAGAAAAGTGTTTCTCAGATTTCCTGATGATATTTTCACAGGTATTTTTAAAAATATATAGCTTCCTATACCTCTCTCATGAAGAATCGGATTATACCCATCTGCAGTGGGGTGCAGGAATTTGTATTTGTCATACATACTCTATATTCTTGCCACTCAGTGGCTTCAGGCCAGCAACTTCGGCATTACCTGGGAGGAGCTTGTTCAGAATTCACGGTCTTCGGTACCATCCCAGCCCCACTGAATCAGTCTTCATTTTAGCCAGATCCCCAGGGCCTTCTTGGACTTGAGAAGCGCTGCTCGTAGCAGGCTCACTTCACCTGGTTTTGGCACTATTGGAAAGGACAGAGTTTCCCCCCTAAAGTTTGATTAACATCCCAGACATTTTCAGTCCACAAAGCAAGCGGTTTTCCATTCTCATGTGAACCTCCGGATTACAGGTAGCATTGCTGGAAGGAATCGCTCCCTGGTACAGGATGGTGATGATAATGCAGCTCATGTTTACTGAGTTGTTACTTAGTGCTGGACACGTGCTTAGAGGATTTGATACAAGCCTTGATACTGATCTTCCTGTTCATCCTAACAGTAACTCTGTGGGGTACTGGCTTCTTTGTACGATGGTATTTGAGGGCTCAGAACAATTGTGTCACTTGCACAAGCGGCACAGTTCATGGAGGACCAGGCAGGGACTGGAACCAGGGTCTCCTGACCCTCAAGTCCTTGCAAGGAGTGCCATAGTCTGGTCGTTCTCGAGGGGGCTATGGATTAGAACCACCTGGCTTCATCCCAGACTCCTGGGTTATAGTCTTGATGGGGTGAAGCTCCGAGATCAGGATGAGGCCATAGCCTTCAAGGGTGAGAGCCTGGGGCCAGACCTGTCTGTTCAGCCACATTTGGGAGAAGCTCCAGAGGTTCTTAGAGAGCAGTTCTCCTCTCTTGCTTCATCTTTTTGTAGGGAGGCAGTCGGGTGACTCCCAGTGGAGAATGTAAAGAGTGGGCTGGGCATGGCCTATCATGTGTCATAAGGGACATGAGTGAGAAGTACATGTCACCAGTTGCCAAGGCCTGAAATACAGGTGCTTCTTAGCCCCAAAGCAGACTGTTGGTAGCGACACCTGTCCCTTGACTGTTTATATGGGCAGTAGACTGTGTAGGGCAAAAGCATTTGTGTTTATATCAGAAGGAAACAGTGAGGTCCGATGTACGTTTTGTACCATAGACACGCTTCTGGGTATTTTGTGACCATGATGCTTAGAAGAGCTGTGATCCATCTGTCTCATGCTGAAAACCAATTGCTTCTGGGTCTTAGATGCAGGGAAGAAAGGTTCTGTCAGGGCAGTGTGGGATGCTGCCGTCCCCTGCCCTGTCATTCATACCTAGGATGGGGGGAGGGAGACCATCTTTAAAATATTGGCATGCCATGAGGGATAGGTTTATGGATTTTCTTGACTGTTCACTTTGTGTGGTGATTAAAAGAGAAAAACTCAGCCATTATTCTCTAACAGCTGTTGTATCTTATCTCAATAAAGTGGCTTTTACCATAACACACCATCATTAGACTCTATAAATCTTTTTCTATTTATTGTGCTTAAACGATACATGCTTTCCAATAAAATGACATCATTGGTCTAGAGAGAGATATTCATTGACCAAATTTCTCTTAAATTGGGTTGAATTTAATGTGTTTTTTTTTTCTTTGGGAGGTTATATAATGCGCGTCTTACCCAAGGGCTAGTTCATATCTAATGTGCCAGTTTCCCCCACAAAATAATATTTGAGCCCCGTTTTCTCTCATCATGTAGGATAGTCATTCTTTTCTGTTGCGTTGCCCTTGCTAGTAGGGTTTGTTTTCCCCTCCCCACCAGTTCCCTTTGGTGGCGCCCACCCATTTTACAGGTGTTTACACTGGTGTGGAAGGGCCTGTGCCTCTTCCTCTCAAATACACGTGAGCTTTCCTAACGTTTCTCTTACACCAAGGATATGAAGGAAATAGGGCAGAACAGCAAAGACCCATTTAGGGGGGGACCCTGATAGCATTTTCCAGTGGACTTGTGAGGGTGTCCTGTTGAAATGCATACTTAAGAACTCGGATTACAGAAAATTTTCTTTTGGTGGACAGGAGATCCATCTCAAAATGGAAAGGGAAATCATGGGTCTACAGAAAGCCACGTGGTTTGGGAAAGTCCTTAGTGTTCTTCTGTGCTCCTTTCAATGACGGGTAGCGGTCTCATGTTTTCAAGCCAGTGATGGGGCTCCATGAGGCGAGACCTGCACAGGAGGCTTAAAGGAACGTCCCATTTCCCCCCCCAAGATTTCCAAACCTGCCTGTTTTGCACTGGCTTCACCGTGCAGCCTGGCTCTGAGGCTCTCTCCGCTGGAGCCACCACTCTGCCGCCTGGCTCGCTTGGGTGATGCAAATGAGCGTGTTACATATGTACAGCAGTCCTCAGGTTCTTTATTCCGTCCCTCTTTGTGATCAGTCAAGGCCTAAGTATATTATAAAGTATATTCTCCTCATTAAAACAATAGTGGAAGCTCACAAAGGGAAATTGTTAATATGTGTTCCAGCTTGTCATTTCTGCCTGTGTGAATAAAGAAGATAACCGTTCCTTTGGGAAACTATTTCGGGAATTGAGCAACAGATATGCTAGCCAGAGAATTCTCTTAACTGTAATTCTCCTTTTTGTTTGTACTCAAAAATAACATCCTGATGGGCTCCTCGGTGCCTCTGCACATACTGAGCACAATTGCCACAGCCCAGGTGGTGTTAATATGGGACAATCCCCCGGGCACATGTCGCCAAGAGTTGTACAGCTTGTTCAGTGTCTTTGTCCATATGGCAATCTGTACCATTCACAGGAAGGCGTCGGGGCTGTGCCTGGTGGGCACTGTGGTCAATGTAGTGTGAAGAGAAGGCTTCCACTCACAGCAGCCTCTGCGGTACAGTTTGTCTGATGGTAGATCTGAGTTACAACATGCTTACACACCACACGCACACTCAACTAAGATGCTCCAGGAGAGCTTTGCTCATTTCCTACCCTCTCCTCTTCTTCCATCCCCTGCACCTCCCCCGCCTTCATTTTCCAAAATGAAACAAACGGTTAACTGAGCAGGTATAATTCAGGTGCATGAAACATACCTGGATTACAGAAAGTCAGTACACACACACACACGCACGCACACACACACGCACACACACGCGCGCGCTTCTGGGCGGTTATTCATGGATTAACTCAGTTAAAAGAATGCATGCCTCTACTAGAATTCCTCTGTACACTCTGTGGCTTCTGTTGTCCCTTTTTTGCATTTTAAGTTGCAAAGACTGTTTTCATTGTGCAGTTTGGGCTAGTGGTTTTGGTTTTTCCATCTTAGAATGAAAAAGGGGAAAAGGAAAAGAAAATCGTTACCAGGCTCAGAAATCCGAGAGTAAAACATTCCCTGGAGGTGTTAGAACAGACGAGGGAGAACCAAGGGAACAGAGGTTTCCCAGTGAGGAAGGTGAAAATAGGAACCGCTTTAGAAGGCACTTTGGGAAATTTACCAGAAGGCAAAGCCTTCTCCATTTATATACCTAAATGCTGTTCCGCTTTTGTGTAACTATTTGTATTCTTGTTTGGTAAACAAACAGACCCCATAGCAACCGTAGCTCATGATATTTATACTACCTGTAAGACTTCCCTAAACAAACAGACATACTTTTATGACCTTCAAGTTTCATTCCTTTTATAGTCAAGGAAATCAGATTAATGCCAGGTTGATCTATCTATCTTTCTTTCTTTCTCTTTCTCTTTCTTTCTTTCTTTCCTTTCTTTCTTTCTTTCTTTCTTTCTTTCTTTCTTTCTTTCTTTCTTTCTTTCTTTCTTTCTTTCTTTCTTTCTTTCTTTCTCTTCCTTCTTTCCTCCCTTCCTCCCTTCCCTTCCCTTCCCTTCCTTTCCTTCTTCCTTTTTTCTTTCCCTCTCTCTCCCTTCCTTCCTCCCCCCTCCCTCCTTTCCTCCCTTCCTTCTCGCCTTCCTACCTTCCTTTCTTTCTTCTTGTTTTATACTTTGAAGACCATTTTTGAAGGAGCTTTCCAGTGTGTGTAACATTTCACATCTTGGCTGTGAATGTTGAGTTTGAAGGTATATTATGACAGAAGGAAAGAAAAACCTAAAGTGTTGGTGTAAATGATGTGGTATTTGCTTTCAAGAGGGACCATTGAGTCATCTGGTGGAATTTTAGGTTATACATCAGAAAGGCTAAAAACTCCACTGAAGGTATTACTTTCGATGTTAGATTTGGACAGGCATCTCTGGCTAGGTGTCTACCTTTTATATCAAAAATATTGATGGAAACATTCTTGTACATATGAGTCCCTATCTTCAACTTCCCTTTTTCCACATGAGTCATATTTATGACAAGAACAAGAAGTCTTGTGTTAAAGATCAGTGTGAGAAATAAATGGCAGTTTACTTTATTTAGAAAAAAAAATTGACACCATGAGCTGGAATAATCCAGTGGTGTTTGAATAAATTAGAAGATTGTACAGGCAAAATGGAAAAGAAACTCAACAAGGAAAAATGGGAAGTTGTCCAGAGTTCAACAAAAATGTGTTCCTGAGTGGGGCAGAAGTCGCTGGACAGTACTGACATGCCTCCATTCATTCAGCAGAACTTACCAAACCCAAGGCATATGCCAAGTGTCCCAGGCTGCAGGGCATGCAGCTGTGAACTTGATGAGTCTGTCCTCATGGAGCTGACATTACAGTAGAAGCAGAACAAACAAATAATTACATCGTAAAAAGAAATAAATTCTGAAAAGAAAATAATAAAGGAAAGAAGAGAGAAGAGTGGGCCTGGCAAAGCTTCTGTGAGGAAGTGACCCTCGAACAGATGGAGAGAAGCGATGGAACAGCCCTCTTAGGCTTAGGACATAGCAGAAGTGGAGGCCTTGAGGCAGGGGTGGATGGAACATGTTTTGCTGGACCATGGCCCATACCTCACTGAGTGTGGAGGTGGCTGTGCTGTTTAGTGGTTATAGGTGTGGACTCTGACTCTGGACTGCCTACATTCCACTACTGGCTGCCCACTGAAGTGACTTCACCTTGGCGTGCCTCAGTTTTCCATCTGTGAAATGGGCATGTAGCAGGCTCTGACACATAGTTGGTGCTCAACAGATATTGACTACTGTTCATTATTGTCAGAGTCATCTATTCACTCGAACCTCATCTACTGAGCATTTATTATATATTACCCATATAGGTTCAAGGAATTAAATAAAGAGCCACAACCTAGTTCTTCCCCTGAAGTAGCTCACAGTCTGATGACAGAGACATACGGGGAACAAGGTACTTGCAACAAGTGTAATAAATGCAGCGACAGGAACATATATAACATATTTAACATATAGGATTTGTTTAAAATGAGCACTAGTGGGATGTCACGCTGTGTGTTATTTCCACCCCCCACATAGGTAGCAGGTGAGATTTTTGAATACCGTGAGCTCTGGGAAGGAAGGTTCCCTGTCCCTTTTGTGGACCGCTACCTCCCAATCAGCCAGCAGAGTCAGCCTGGTGTAAGAGCTGCGAAATTCCGTTGCAGAGACTAGATCAAATCTACAGAAGAAGGTGAACAGTTGGAATATTAAAGATTAAGAACCCATTAGGTGTAGTTATATATTTTCTACCCTTTGGCCACAGATTGTAGGAGGACCTGGTTAGTCTTATGGACACTTACAGAGGCTCCAAACAGGGAAGAAAATCTGGGTTTCGGGTAAGAGTGCCCCTCGACCCTGAGTGTGCTTTCCTCAAAATCATTTGGAGGACTGGCTCACCTGCAAACTGCCAAACTCCAGTCCCAGTGCTTCTGATGCAGTAACTTGGGGAAGGGCCTGAGAATGTGCATCTCTGACAAGTTCCCAGGGGCCTTACTTTGAGAACCGCTGCTCTCGAATGTCCATAGGCTGTGTCTTTCTTCCCCTGCTATTATTCAAAGTGACAGAGAAGTAATGGCGAGAAAGAGAAGAATTCTTAACACCACAACCCAGCATAGACTATCTTATGGGACAAAAATTCTCTTAAGATTTCCTAATGCTGGCCTTATAAATCATTTGTAAGCGCTCTTGTTTGGTTTTGCTAATTTTTTTTTTTTTTTNTTTTATGCCGGAAGATGCTTTTGCCTCACCCATCTGCCTGCTGTCTTTCTCTTCCTGGTAGCCTTTGAGCTCCTACTGATAGTATAAGGCCCAGATCAAATAGTACAATATTTTTTGTTCCAGCTGTCTGTTCGGTTTACTTTCTGCCCAAGTGGAGAATGGGGTACAGCTCTTTCAGAGAGGAAGAGAAGTGGCAGTGACCTCCACGTGTGTTTGATGATTCACTCCATTGTTAATAAAAAGCGTTGAGCATGCATCCGTAATAAGTGTGTTTTTGGGGACGCCTGGGTGGCTCAGTTGATTAAGCTTCTGACTCTTGATTTCAGCTCGGGTCATGATCTTGAAGTTTATGAGTTCAAGTCCCGCATCGGGCTCTGCGCTGACAGTGTGGAGCCTGCTTAGGATTCTGTCTCCTTCTCTCTCTCTGCCCCTCCGTTCTCACTCTGTATCTGTCTCTCTCAAAATAAATAAACATTAGAAAATTTTTAAAAATGTGTTTTTAATCTGTTACACACATGGGCAATATATTACCTATATTAAAAAAAATTAGAGGCTAAGGGTGAGATAGAGCTTCACTTCCTCACAGAAACCTCGCCAGACCCACTCTTCTCTCTTCCTTGCTTTATTTTTTCAGAATTTATTTCTTTTTATTATGTAATTGTTTGTTCTGCTTCTACTGTAATGTCAGCTCCATGAGGACAGACTTTGTCAAATTCACCCATACACACACGTCTACATTCTTACAAAAGTCCTCCTTGAACACACGCGTACAGAAACTCTGATATTAACTACCATATTCTCTTACTGCGCACCACGGGTCTTCTTACGAATCCCACTTTGAGACTCTGATCTAGGAACTCAACGTGATGTTTAGCCCAAAATCAGTGTTGACTTAAAACCTGCCAAAATAAAGGCAGAGAAGAGTTTAATCCAGTGACCATTAATGAAGCGTCTTGCGCTATGGAGAAACGACAGTAATTACATTAAGTAGAGGATAGTTCTGAGGACACATAAATGCAAGTGCCTCATGGCTTTCAGCCATTTGGTATCTTTAAGTTGCTTGTTCCCTCACCTACTGCTTGCTTGTCTGGCCCTCACACTGTACATACATGGGTTTGCTGGGTCTGGAGTGTAATTGTGGTGCTGGCTTCCACAGAGCATTCTGGAGGAAGGACTGAGAAGAATTAGCGTTGAACTTTTATTTATGTTCTTTGGTTTTCTCGGGTACTGTTGGTGCCTCTGACATATGGACACGTTCCACATAGACCTCGTGAGTCACCAGTGCAAACACACTTGCATTGACATAATAAGAATGGCTGCCTAATGGTGTTAATAATTTTTGGATTAGTGGTCCCTATGTCTGTATTGACACAGTTGCTCACAGCCACTCTTTGGAAAGCATTCTGTTTTCTTAGCAAGATCCCAGGGTTAAAGCTGCCAGTGGTAAACTCTCATAAACTCAGGGTAGCCCTTAGTGGTGTAAGAAACAAGAGCTCAACTTCTGCTTTCTCTTTCTTTTCTTCTCGCTTTCATTTCGTCCTGCACTCATCACCACGCACACACGGGCGCTCTGTTTGTGCCTTCTCCTGCTCGCTGCTTGTGATACTCGCGCTCTCTGCTCTGTTGTCCTGCTGGGGTCTGGGAGTCAAGATGGCATGTTTTGCCCAGTGGAACTGCAAAGGGATATGGTGCAGATCGGTGCTGTGGATGGGAAGGAAGAGAACTGTCAGTCTCATGATCTGTCATGGCATCAAATCCCCGGATTGGATAAATCTTACCATTCATTAGCAAAATAAGTAAAGTAAGTCAGTAAAGTAATGTACCAAAGGGAAGATGGTACCAAACACCCAAAAATAAAAACGTAAGAAAGAAATCTGTTTAAGTAAGGACGTCAAGCCAGTCACTAGTCCCATCTACAGGCTGGGCGTGCGACGCACCCAGATCCCCTGTTTTACAGGGTAAAGTCCCGGGAGCGTTGGCCGTAGTGCACTCTGTTGTTGTGGCCCTTGAGGGGTTCTGTCCTCTAGGTTCAGGATGACCGCGAGGCTCTTCCTTCCCCATTGAAAATTCAAGGGAAAAGTGTGTCTTCAGAGACTTGCCACTGGGTCGTTAACTCAGGAAGACAGTGCAGCTAGAGACTGAATCTCTGAACTTTTGGTTTCCCAAACTTGAGTCATCTGAATATGTGTCCTATTATCACGAGGTTTGCCATATCTGCTTCTATTAGTATTTCTATTATTCTCTTCAAATCAAGTCACTTTTTTTAATTTTTAAATTTTTCTTTTTGAGACAGACTGCATGCAGGCATGGGGGAGGGGCAGGCAGAGAGAATCCCGAGCAGGCTCCAAGGTGACAGCATGGAGCCTGACACAGGGCTTGATCTCACGAACCGAGAGATCATGACCTGAGCTCCAGTCAAGAGTCAGACGCTTAACCATCCAGGCGCCCGTCAAGTCATTTTTTTTTAAGTCAATAAGCCTCGTCCTAAGAAATGAAATCTATGAAAGCAGGTTGGAGGTACTAGATATGTCTTTAACTGATAGAATAAATGTGCCAGTTTTTTAAAAATACACATTCTTGCTCCATCTGACATTTTCTGGGCCACTGTTGAGTGTATGCATGTCATACATTGGGATATTTTGGTAGGATTTCCTCTTTTTTTAAAAAAAATTTTTAATGTTTATTTTTGAGAGAGAGAGACAGAGTGAGTGGGGGAGGGGCAGAGAGAGAGGGAGACACGGAATCTCAAGCAGGCTCCCAGCTGTCAGCACAGAGCCAGCCCCACGTGGGGCTTGAACTCATGAAGCATGAGCTCATGACCTGAGCCGAAGTCAGAAACCTAACTGACTGAGCCACCCAGGTGCCCCTAGGATTTCCTCTTTTTGCAGAGGGGAGGGACTTTGAATATGGTACTGTGCCAAGTGGATAGAAACCCCTTTCCGTGGTATGTGTACCCTGGTTTCCTAGAAAAGCCTAAAACTATCCTTTATTTTCCTAAAAATTTAATTCCACATCCTGCTTATTCATTCACACATACATCTCGGACTTCCGGGTTCAGGGATACCCACCAGACTGAGAGTTAGGGGACTATCAAGTAAAGTAAAGTAAGTCAGTAAAGTAATGTGGTACCAAATTCACAGATTGATCCGTTCACCGATTGATCCGTTTATGCCGTGGCATTCCAGATATATCAGCGTAAGATCCAGCATACATCATTCTCAGATGAAATCACTCACCGAATTTGGGCTAATGTCAAATTGGTATTTAGTAGACAGGGAAATGCTCTTTTCCCCATGCTAACTTCCTTCCATCTTACCTGCTTTGTTATAGTAAATTTTAAAAAGCCTTGCACATATTTCTTAGGTAACCGGGCCAGCCAGCATTTTTTTTTTTTTTTTAAGAGCCTACCACTCTTGCATGGTGAGGGATGCCCAGGGCCACCCCTTTCCGTATTTATCCATTTCTAACTTGTTCTTCAACCCACAGTGAATAGGGCACCCCATGAGTGCTCCTTTAAAGAAGCCAGAAAGACTCCTTGAATAACAGTCATTTTTAGGTCAGATGCCGAACAGGGAGCTCTCAGGAGACTAGGTATTTAAGTTGTGGTCCGTGGCCCCATACCATTGACATCACACATGAGCTTGCAGACATACACATTCTCTGGCCCCAACCCAGAAGTACTGAAGTAGTATCTGCATGCTAAAAAGGTATCCCAGCAATTTATATCCATAATAAACTTTGAGAAGCATGATTATAAGAAAAGCAACAGAAGGAGGGCTGTGTTTCCTTACACTTCCATACAGACATCCATCTTTTAAGCCCAGTCAGCATTGACCTTGAGTCCTGCCGCATCCAGTTTTTGTCATATCTGCATATACTTGTTAGCTAATTTTTACCTAATATTCTTCTTAAAACTGACTAAAGTAGATTCATAAAAATGTAACACAGAAGGGCGCATGAGTAGCTCAGTTGGGCATCTGACTCTTGATCTCGGCTCCGATCTCAAGCTCAGGGTGTTGAGTTCAATTACCACATTGGGCTCCGTGCTGGAACCCAACTTAAAAAAACAAGGGGGTGCCTGGGGGGCTCGGTCAGTTAAGCTTCTGACTTTAGCTCAGGTCATGATCTCACAGTTCATGAGTCTGAGCCCTACGTCAGTCTGTGTGCCGACAGCCCAGAGCCTAGAGCCTGCTTCGGATTCTCTCTATGTCTCTCTCTCTGCCCCTTGCCTGCTCACACTCTGTCTTTCTCTCACTTTCAAAAATAAACATTAAAGAAAAATTTTTAAGCCTACTTTTAAAAAAATATAACACTGAGAAGTCATGAATCTGATGCATTGGTTGAGTTTTTTTTTTCCTAGTACACATGAACCTGGATTCATAACTAGCAAAGTGAAGGTATTTGTGTATCATTCAGACTCACCCCACACACTGCTTTTGTGGGCCATGCCCTGAGGGCCTTTGCAGGAAGGGAACCCTGAATTTCCTCTAGGATGATCTGCAGTGCAGGGGGGAGGGGAAACCCCTGGGCCTAAGGAGTTAAAAGCTTATACTTCAGATATAAAGTTAGTTGAGGTAGCCCTCACATCTTGAGGCACAATATTGAGAGCAGATAATAACAATAATCTCAATCATTGTTTAAAAGCACAAATCTGGCACTTAATAGACTAATTCACAGTCACTCCAATTGCAAGTTTTACTCATGAATATCATATCACAAGGGAATGTGAAATCCTCTAATTAAACATGATTTGAAAAGCAGCAGAAAATTGAGATGATGAGCGTTCTGGGGAAGGAGAGTCAAGGATTCACCGCATGAGTGAGTGAGAGAGAGAGAGAAGCGCGCGCGTGTGTGTGTGTGCGTGCGTGCGCACACGTGTGTTTTCCAGTTGGTGGAGACCCCATCTTCACTCCCTCTAGGCTGGACTCTGTCATGGGCTTTCCTCCAACCCCCTTCTCTCTGCGAAAGGTTATTGAAATGCTGGCCCACGTACTTTGGGAAAACCTATAGATAAACACATAGGATGGCATGTTTCTGTAATGAGTGAAAAGCAAAATGAAGGTAGTATGCTAGAAAAACATTTGGGCCGTCTCCAGCTTTCAAGGGGCCTTGAGAAGGCTGCCTGCTTCTTGAAGTGTTTTCAGTGAAAGTTAAAGGAGAAAGGGCATTTTAACAGCTACCAGGAAGAAGGTGCCGCACTCGCATCCTCATTTCCCCTGTTCCCGTGTAGCGTTTGCTCGTTTGTAGTCTGGTGTAAGACCTTTTTCTCATCATATTGCAGTAGAAGCCATGAAGACACTTGCCCTGTCATTTCACTTTTTGCAAGGGACTTTGACTTCCAGCTGGTTTGGAGGAAATGCACAGTAATAGGAAAGAAGTCCAAAGAATGAACCTAACATGGAAAATCATGGGAAAGATTTAAGTAATCCTCCCTTTTTCTCTTGTTCATCTGGACTGCTGGATCTCAGGAGGCCTGCTGTGGGGGAGTTCCAGAGCCAACTCCTGGAGTTTGGTGGTATTGAAACTGACCTATTGTATATATCGTAAATGTATCCATTAATTCATGAACATTTAGTACAAAAAAATCTGAAGTTCTGTTTTTTGATACCACTGCATCACCAGAAATCAAATTCATAATCCCATCTCTAAACCTCAGAAAACCCTGATCTCGTACTTAAAATGTCATTGGAAGTAGGATGTAGCAGCAGAGTAGAAGGCAAGGAAATGTGGTAAGAACTAAAAAATGAAGCGAGAGAAAGAAAGTGGTACCATTTCTGTGTACGTTGTCATTGAAGAATTAAACAAATAAAAGAAGAAGCTATTAAATAGTGGCTTTCAGGGGCACCTGGGTGGCTCAGTCGGTTAAGTGTCTGACTCTTGATCTCAGCTCAGGTCTTGATCTCAGGGTCATGAGTTCAAGCCTCCCGCTGGGCTCCATGCTGTGCATGGCGCCTACTTAAAAAAAAAGTGGCTTTCATGGACACTTACCGTGGTTATGATCACAGTTTAATGTAAGGCACTTTTAAGTACTGGGTAGTCCTGAAACTGTATCAGAACATCTTTCTGGAAACCTGAGGTATCTGGAGTTGCTACATGTTTTGGCAGAGAGTGAGCAGCTCCTTGCCATCCAGCCAAGATCATGGGCTGTGACAGATCTGAGAGGGGAAGATTCTATGACTGACAGTGGAATGGGGTGGACAGAAGCAAGCATGTGCACGTGGACAAGAGAGCAAAGGATTGGAAGAAAGACCAAGAGGGACTTGAGCCTCAGGGAGGCAAAGATGTAGTTTGTTTGGTCAGAGAACTGGTCTCCATCCTTAGTACCTTGGGTGCCGGTCTCAGGGTTAGCGTGCCTTTCACGTTGGCTCGCTGATTGAGAGGCCGAATGGTGGGAAAGAGGGAGGTGCCCAGTCGGGGAGAGAGGGAGCAGAATTGCTCCTTAGCAGTCAAAGGTGGCAGGGATGGAGCACTTGGAGTTTTGGGGGTAGTTGTAGAGGGTGAGGAAGAGTTTAGAAGGGAAAACCTTCCTGCTCCACAGCTGCGGTAAGAATGGCATTAGTCCTTACTAGAAGGCATAGACAACCTTCATTCCTTCAACCAGTAATCACTAAGCGCCTCCTCCTTATTCATGAACAAGATGTGTCATCTTTGCCTGGTCCCTGTCTGTGTGCAAGATGTAGCAAACGTGAATTTACGTTCAGTCGGTTTTTAACAAAGATGCCAAGACAGTTGGTTTATGAGAGAATAAACCAAACTTTTCTTCAAGTGGTCCTGGGACACCATGCAAAAAAAAAAAAAAAAAAAAAAAAAAAAAACGAAGGTGGACTCCTCACACCACACACAAAACTTAGGATGAATGATAGACGTCAGTGCGACAGCTAGAGCTCTCAGAAGGAAACACAGGAATAAATCTTCATTTCCTTAGATTCGTCAGTGGGCTATTAGTTGTGACACCAAACTCACATGGAACCACAGAAAAAAATAGATAAATGGGACTTCATCAGAATCAGAGACTTATGCTTGAGAGCACGCCGTCAAGAAACTTAAAAGGTAATCCACAAAATGGGAGTAAATATTTGTACATCATTTTTGTGATCAGAAACTGATGTGTAATATATATATACTTGCATATGTATGTGTGTATATATATATATATTTAAAACTTGGCATTCAAGAGTGAAAAGACAAATGAACCAATGTTTAAAAAATGGATAAATAATTTGAATAGACATTTCTCTAAAGAAGCTATACAGGTGGTCAGTAAGCACATGAAAAGATGCTCAACAGCACTGAACAGGAAGTAAATACAAATCAGAAACACAAAAAAATAACCACTTTACATGCAGCGAGGTGGCTCGATTAAAGACAACAGGTGCTGGCAAGTATATGGAGAAATTGGAACCCTCAAATAATACTGGTGAGATACAAGGTAGCACGGCTGATTTAAACACCGGTCTGGCACTTCCTCCTCGTGTTCACCATAGAGTTACCCCGCGACCCGACAATTCTCCTCTTAGAGATACATACTCCAGGGAATTGAAAACATATATTCATTCATGTACGTGCAGTCTTATATCACCACTGTTCCCAGAATGTGCAAGTAGTCTGAATGTCCGTCACTGGATGAATGGACTTCAGAGATACATATGTATATGTACAGTGGAATACTACTATTCAGCTGGAAAAAAGAAATGAAATACTGATACACACTACAGGGAGGATGGACCTCCAAAGCACTGTGCTAAATGGAAGAAGGCAGACACAAAAAAGCACATCTTGTATGATGCTGTTTATATGACATGTCCAGAATAAGCATATGTCCAAAAACAGAAGATTAGTGGTGGGAAGAAGCTGAAGGTTGAGAAGATATGGGGAGTGATTGCTAATGGGTATAGGATTCCTTTTTGGTGTGATAGAAGTGTTCTAAAATTATATGCTATGTGGTTACACAATTCTGAACACGTTCAAAACCATTGAATTATATACTTTAAAGAGTGGATCGTATGGTATATGAATCTCTCAGCACTTAAAAAAGAAAAACATTTCACAACTTTTTTATTTAAAAAAATTTTTTAGAGGAAAAGAGTGTGTGAGCAGGCCTGAGCAGAGGGAGAGGGGACAGAGGATCTGAAGCAGGCTCTGTGCTGAAAGCAGAGAGCACGATGCAGGGCTTGAACTCATGAACGTGAGATCATGACCTGAGCCGAAGTTGGATGCTTCACCAACTGAGCCACCCAGGCACCATCCCCATATTTCACAATGTTGAGTGATTGGAGAGTGATCAACAATCTTTCACAAGTCAGTTAATAACATGGCAGTGAAATAAAATACATTTTATAATTTGGGGGGGAGCATGAGGGAGAGAAGTTATAAAGCTAATGCACACAGACATAGACTTTGGTTTACAGATGAATCAGGAATTTGGAGAGGAAGAACACAGAGCACACTTGGAAAAGGGAGAAAACACAGCTTGGGGTACACTCAGAAACCTGAGAACCTGGGTTCAGTGCAGAGGAAGAGCTGAGTGCATCATCAGGTGAAAAGGGAACTGCCTTTATGTTGGCGGGAAGTCTCTTGGGTACAGTGAGGTGTGCCTTGACTTCGTCCCCTTCAAAGATTAGTCTCCTGGAGGGGCGCCTGGGTGGCTTAGTTGGTTGAGCGTCCAACTTTCGCTTAGGTCATGATCTCGCAGTTCGTGGGTTCGAGCCCCGCGTCGGGCTCTGTGCTGACTGCCAGCTCAGAGCCTGGAGCCTGTTTCAGCCTGTGACTCCCTCTCTCTCTGTCCCTCCCCTGCTCACGCTGTCTCTCTCTCTCTCTCCTAGAAATAAATAAAAAATATTAAAAAAAAAAAAAAGATTAGTCTCCTGGTTACCATACAGAAAACTAACTTGGGATTAATACGGACACTAAAGAGTATGGACTGAAATGAGAAACTGTTCTTAGGTGCAGTAGGTGAACTTAATGATTCAAATGTCAAGTTGTCATTAAGAAGTGAACTTGGAAGGAAAGCAGGAAGAGTCCCCACTGAGGAACTAGAACCATTCAATATATAAAATCTTCTCAGAGGCACCTGAGTGGCTCAGTCGGGTTAAGCCTCTAACTTCGGCCCACGTCACGATCTCACAGTTCACGAGTTCAAGCACTACGTCGAGCTCGGTGCTGACAGCTCAGAGTCTGCTTCAGATTCCGTGTCTCCCTCTCTCTCTGCCCCTCCCCTGCTCATGCTCTTGTCTTTTTCTCTCTCAAAAATAAACAAACGTTTAAAAACTAAAATCTTCTCAGAGACTAAAATCTGTATTGAAGTTAGGGCTCTGGCTGGTATACTTTGACATAAGAAGAATAAATAGAAAAAAATCTTAGATAAATGTCATTGAAGATGACACCATTACATCATACAGAACATATACTGTATGTAATATCATGTAAGGTCAGGAATTGTTACTACATATTTATGTGTAATTGTATTTATGGCAAGGTGGTTCTTATCTGAAATGCTATCACTGTTCTTGTGTTAAAAAAACATTTAATTTTTACATATCAAGGATTATTAGCAGTTTAAATCACCTGGCTTTTCTTGATTGCATAGTATATGTATTTCACATATTAGGAGTAAAATTAAATAAAAGGTGTTAAGACCCTGTTTTCTCAAGTGGATGGGCATCATTCTGGCCTTTACCTTCAAGAATGAAAAAAAAGGATATATCATTCAATTAGTGATTGAATGATATATCCACAAGCAAAGTCCAATAGCATAGTATAAGTATTTATTACCTGTTATTCCTGAATCCGTGTAACACTTATTCAGCCCATGTTCTGTGTGAGTGTGTGGAGATGAATTGGATGCAGTCCCTGCCCCTGGGACTTTTAACCTGGGAGTTTGTAGTAAAAAATAATTTATTAAAACATTGTGTATTTTTGAATGTTTAATTTTGGGACAAACATTTTTAAATCCCTTCAAAACCAAATACGTCTTTATTCATCATTGACTTTGGCAGCTTTTCAGAAGTATGTACTTTTCACGTTGGTGAGCGTACCTCAGACAGCTTATTGAAACGATTGGGCTCACTGATTTTATCTGGCCATTGGGTCCTTGGATTGCTGTTTTCCACCATGTTTCCACCTGTAAACACGTCTAATTAATTCAAGTTAAAAACCATTTTTCGCTTGTTTTTTCATTTTTCTTCTTTCACCTTTGGCACATCCCGAAACGCATTCAGAATACAAATGTCTGTTCCACTTTTCCGGTGAAACAGAAAAGTTCCCGTTCACAGGTACAGCTGCTGAACCACACAGAGTGCTTGAAGGGCACTCAAAAAAGTCTCAAAATTGAGTCCTGAGTAGCCCTTGATTTTCTCATGTGTGCCAGTATAGGTATGTATTCATACATATAAATGAAAAAAAAATTAACAAACAGCAGCACCTTTTGTACAATGCATAAAATAAAACCTCGATAGTGATATGGTAAAAATTCCAATTTTTCACCACCTCTGACAGTATGGTTCCTTATAGGTTTTTTCCAGAAATACTCTATCAGAGCCCTTCTGCCAGCCTGTTCCGTTTTCTTTCAGAGCCTCGCATTTTATTTCAGACAACTATGTGTTGAAAAGTATCCAGTTACAGTCACTGGCCACACAGGTCATGACAGCCTAAGCCAGTGTTCCTGGCCACCCAGATGCTTCAAACCTCATCGCAAATGTTTGGATCCCCATGAAGCCCTACTGTACCTAAGGTTACCAGGACCTGTGGTTAGGCATGGGGTGGAATGAGCTTCCTCTGTCATGAAATGAGGGCTGCTGATGAAAGAAGTTAAGATTTAGGAGCGCCTGCGTGGCTCAGATGGTTAAGTGTCAGACTCTTGATTTTAGTTCAGGTCATGTTCTCACGGTTAAGAGCTCAAGCCCTGCTTCAGGTTCAGCCCTAAGTGTGGTTCCTGCTTGAGATTCTCCGTCTGTCTCTGTCTCTGTCTCTCTCGCTCTCTCGCTCTCACTCTCTCACTCTCAATTGATTTTTTTTAAAAAAGGAAGTAGGGGTGCCTGGGTGGCTTAGTTGGTTAAGCGTCCGACTTTCACTTAGGTCATGATCTCACGGTTCGTGGGTTCGAGCCCCGCGTCAGGCTCTGTGCTGACTGCCAGCTCAGAGCCTGGAGCCTGTTTCAGTCTGTGACTCCCTCTCTCTCTGACCCTCCCCTGCTCATGCTGTCTCTCTCTCTCTGTCTCCTAGAAATAAATAAACATTTAAAAAAATAATAAAAAATTAAAAAAAAATTAAAAAGGAAGTAAAGATTTCAAAGCTTCGAATTCTGCACCTGCTCATGGTCACCATTTACCAGCTTTACTTGGAATACACGGCAGCTAGAACACCAGTCTGGCTGTAAATTGCAGTGAGCTGCATTGTGAAACACCCATCACTGTACACTTACAGGAGTGCTTTTTTCAGGGGCACCTGGGTGGCTCAGTCGGTTAAGCGTCAACTTCGGCTCAGGTCACGATCTCATGGTTCATGAGTTAGAGCCCTGCGTCTGGCTCTGAGCTGATGGCCCAGAGCCTGGAGCCTGCTNTCTCTCTCTCTCTCTCTCTCTCTCTCTCTCTCTCTCTCTCTGCCCTTCCTACCACCCCCATCTCTCTCAAAAATAAATAAAAATTTTTAAAAGGAAGTGCTTTTGCCTTCACAGCGTGAATAAAAGTATCTGTGAGATGCAAAAAATTAGTCAAAGTATTATATATTAAACATGGAAAACAAGTCTCATATGGCATGCTTCCATTTTCATAAAGTGGTGATGCATTAGAAGAAAAAGCACAACAACATACCACGTGTTAACCGTGTTATCTAGGGTGGGTTAATTCCATGTGGAATGGGATAGGGTGGCGTGGGAAATGAACTTTATTAGTAACCATCTCAGCTTTAGCACTATGTGAACTTAGGAAAATAAGAGCTTATCTCATTTTCACAATAAATATTGTTTTAATGTAGAGGCAAGTTTTCAAGAGGTCTTCTGAGTATGTAACTGTGTTCATGTGCATGAGGACTTTGGGTTTCTTTAGAGTCTGGAAGCCAGTGGTTGTCTTTCTGTCAAGTCTTACTGGACTGTCCTCTGTTCTCACTTTGAAATAAGGATACCAAGTTGAACTAAAAATAAATTCTTGGAGCAGAGTAGTTTGTATTCGGGCCTTGCGGCCTTCACAAAT
>NW_027531000.1:4933098-4943598 GCF_008692635.1 Crocuta crocuta | reverse complement strand
GTGGGGGGGGGGGGGGGAGGGGATGGCAGAGTCCATAGAGTCCATGTCAAATCATGTATATTTTATTTCTAGTCATAAATTCCTCTAGTGAACACCTACCATTTTCTTTCCTACTGTTATTTTCAGGACACTCTCTGCTTAACAAAAAAAGGCACAGAAGAATAACCATTGGCAGTTTTTAACTAGTGGTATTAATTTTATATCCTAAGTAGTTGAGAGGTTAAAGAGTCACACAAAGTATGTATAATGGTTAAGAACATACTCCGCATACAGGACCTCTGGGGAGCAACTTGATAGAATGTTCATGGTGCATTTTAAACTTAGTACTTGTTAATTGACTCATCCCACTTCTCCGAATGCATCTTGTGAAAATCAGTTATATACTGGGATGTTTAACCAGGTAAATTTTATTTTTGACATTATTCATAGGTGTATGAAACCTGAAGGGAATCTCAATGTCTGAAATAGAGGGGTGGTTTGACCAATTTCAGTATGTAACTGAGTCTAAGACGGCCTGTGATGGGGCTATTTGTTTCAGTAAATAACGATTTTGAAGACTAGCTGATAACATAAGAAATTTGTTAATAACAAAATCATGTTAAATATAAAAGGATGAGGGGCACCTGGGTGGCTCAGTCACTTAAGTTTCTGACTCCTAGTTTCTGCTCAGGTCATAATCTCACGGTTTGTGAGTTCAAGCCCTGCATCTGAACTCTTCTGACAGTGCAGAGTCTGCCTTGAATCGTCTGTCTCTCCCTCTCTCTGCCCTTCCCCCCATCTCTCTGTCTCTCCCTCAGTAAACGTTTTTAAAAATACTTATAAAGGGATGATAGAAACATTGATGCCTTAATTTCTGAAAAGTGTGTATGCTTGTATTTTTATACATATAAAATTTTTTAACATGAAAATATTTTATTAATCTTAATGTAGTTGGCAAAGAGCATAACCATGGGGTTTTTTTTTCTTTCTACAATATTGGCCGGAATAGTTTTCATTTTAAATGATTTCCTTCCCTCAGAATAGCTGAGACTTCTAGTCCTTAGAAGGATTGTTTCGTTTCAGATATTGTCAGTAATTTTTTGAAATTCTGTTTTTGTATCATATCTGTTTTTTCCAGTGTAACTGAGATACAATTGACATAGAGCATTGTATAAGTTGTACCGCATAATGACTTGACTTACATGTGTCATGACATGATTACCAAAATAGTCTCACTAACGTCCATCATCTGAGGTCATCATATCTATTTTATTCTTTAAAAAATCTGGAGATGATCTTGGATTGGTAGTAATTCTTTCCATCAGGCCAGTGGACTTTTGCCCTCTTAACTGCTTAGAGAATATCCTTTTACCATGGGGCTTTGTAAGTCTCATTATAGAACTACCATCTTTCACTCGTGTTACTCTTTTCTCTCATGAGGGCCACCTATATCAGACTTGTGTAAAAAAATTTGGGGGGACCGCCTGGGTGGCTCAGTCAGTTAAGCATCCGGCTTCGGCTCAGGTCACGATCTCACGGTTCCTGGGTTCGAGCCCTGCATCGGGCTCTGTGCTGACAGCTAGCTCAGAGCCTGGAGCCTGCTTCAGATACTGTATCTCCCTCTCTGACCCTCCCCTGCTCACACTATCTGTCTCTCTCTCAAATAAATAAATAAAGCATTAAAAAAAATTTTTTTTGGTTTCCAGATTCATCTTCTATTTTAAGGCAAAAAAAAAAAAGAAAACTGGTCACTCTTTTCAAATTATGTTGAATTTCCAGCACAATTATTTAAAAGCCATAGAGAGACCTATTGATCTTTGATAAGGTGTAGTTCTGTGTCCCTGTATGTTTACTCCTCATGCCTCTTAGTTTAAACTAACTGTTTGTAATATGCCCATTGTGGATTCATTATAAGTCAGGGACAAGTGGCATTTGTGTACATCTGCTCCGCGATTGTGAATCGATCTATGATATATGAATACGTATCCTTGTGGTAATATACAAGCTGCACGTGTGTGCATGCTTTGCACCTATGTGTACGGAATCATGATTGAAGTTCAGAATCACAGACAGGCAGTGGAAGAAGTTGCAAAATAGCCCTTCCCTTGAAGAGAATGTGTTGAGTAGGAAACAGAACTCTCAGTGTTAGTTTTACATTTCTATTTGATGGAATCTAAGGATATGGAAACTACTGTAAAAATAATTTGTCTGAAAGTCTGGATGCAGAAATCTAATAGAGGAAATATTTGAGAATATGGTTCATCAGCGAGTGCAGCAGATACACTACCCCAAACACCACATGGTGCGGATCAAAGCATCTCATGACTTGGATCCTTGTGGTCAAATCATTACGTATTGATTGGAACCCCACTGAAGGATTAACCCCTTGTGTTCATGCCACATTTTTTTCTCAGCCTTGGTGTCTGTAATTTTAGGGATACGATCTTTCTCCTGTTACTAGTGTTTTTTAAGCTAATCATCTACTTGGATATATTTGTCTTCCTAAATTATTTGATGCTAAATTATTTAATTGCTCTGTTCGGTGCTTGATAAAATTAATTTGTGAAAAGATCATACAATTATGCGAAAGCAGTTTTCTAGTCGAAGGGAGGAGAAAAATGTATAATATCCTGGGTAGGAAACAGCAAGAGAATCTCAAAATCAAGTACAGATTTGATCATTTTCATTATGTAGATTAAATGATAAATTCTAGCTTTTTAAAGAATCCTTCACAGTTTGAGTAGAGAGCTTTGCCTCTAACAAAAGCCTGTCAAACACTTTTCATACGTGGTGGTACATTTCTAACATTGGACTAGTCACAGTCTGGAATTTAACTCTTGCTTTTAAATAACAATGCAGAATTAATTTGTAAATGCGGGGGAGAAAGAAACCCTAGACTCCTCCACGTCCACGTTCAGCCTTGTGGGTTCCTCTTGCCTTTGAAGCCTGGTGGGATGGTTCTTGGCAACAAATTCATTCTCTTGTCCTTTTGTGTGTGTGTGTGCGTGTGTGTTTTTTTTCAGTTTGTCCCACGAGGAGCACCCCCATAGCCATCCTCTCTACGGACATGGTGTATGCAAGTGGCCAGGCTGTGAAGCAGTGTGCGAAGATTTCCAATCATTTCTGAAGTAAGAATGATTTTATATTGCTTTCTTCTCTTACATAGCCATCACCTCCCATGGCTCATGCTTTTCCTCATAAAATGCCTTTTTGATGGAGGGTTTCACACCACCATTTTGAGAATGGACTCTAAATCATAAGGTCCAGCACATCATCCTAGGAATAGGCACAGAATCTGTGGAGGGTCGATCGTAAAGGGCAAAAGAGGTTCACCCAGGGGTAGTTTTGATGCTCTTCGTAAGAGTCTATGGTTTACACATTTCCTCAGGATGACAGTGATTAAATAAAAGTTCTCCCAGTATTAAATTTGCCAGAATTTAGTTTTCACTTTTATTCGTTGGTCTGCATACTGAAGTGCTGGCATACCCTTAGGTTTCTAACTCTGCTGTCAGTTCGTAGCTGGTTGCAGCCTGGTAATTGGTCCTCTCTGTTTTTATACGCATGACTTGCAAACTTAAGAAGGGGGTGCCCAGGAAGTGCTGTCACCTTGCTTCTTACTTACTGCTATTGACTCTAGTTCCAATTCTTGTCCTTATGGCGAGAATGGAGTAACTTTAATTTCTACCTTTAAAGTATCACTAAAACTTGGATTATCCCATTTAAATCTGTAACACTGTTAAAGTATCTCTGTAAATAAATGTTAGATTAATCTTCTCAGAGTTGAAGTGCAATGCTTCTGCCCTACATCTTCGTATTTCCCCTCCATACTATGCCTTGCCCTTTAACAATATTTAGTCTACACTGCCCTGTTTTAATGATACCCCATGCATTTATTGATAGTATCATTAAATCATTGGCAGATGGACTGAATATAATAATACATTTTATTTAGTATATTTACATGGTACATAGTAATTGAACATATGCACACATATGACTCCTTTATATCTATCTTCATGAGGGCTTACAGATTACGAATTGGGGTTTCTTTGCTTTGGGCTTTTTTCTCTCATTCAAGCCCCCAGAAATAGAACAGAGCTGATTTGTGTACAGGTTTCTAGTTTTGTGTGGTCTTTATATTCTTAAAGCAGTCTCTATCTTTACCCTTATGGACCTGCATACTGAAACTTTAAGAACCCACCGTTAAAGATCCTTCCAGCATTACCGGAAAGGAGTTTCTATGAATGTTGTGTTTTAATTAGTGAAGACTGTGAATCTATTTCTGAGCTTCCCAGGTTTGCTATTTTACTTGAAGGGCATTATATAGTCATTAGAAACTTAAGTACTCAAAGTTTTTAAAAGAGATGCCTAAAATTTGTTTCTAGATATGAACAGTCAAGAGCAGTGATACTTTAAAGTAAGCAAAAGCCCTTTACAATTATTACAATTCAAGCTAGTCGTGTTTTGGGGCTTTGTTCTCTTATAAATCACTCATTATAAATCTTCGTTTTGTTACTGTCTAATTATATTTAGATAATGAGGGAAAAAGACCTTGGCAGAAACCACTTTCACATTCTGATTTCACCTTTTGCACCAGTGCTAGGTTTGATAAATACATTGGTGCTAATTTCACTCATGTCTAGAATGGTCGATAACCATCTGTAAATAGGATTTATTTTCATAAAGTCTCTAGAAATATACAATTGCTATGAATATTCTTGGTGTATCCATTTTAGAGCCACAAAGGAAGAAGACAGTTTTTCAGTATGATCCACTTAAAAAATATTGTTAATAACCAACGTATTTCCACTCTCAACCTCAAATCAGAAGTCCATTTATCACGTGAACTGACAGTTTTATATATATATATGATATATGTATAATTATATTATGTATATATATGTATGTATATATCTTCTTTTTTCTGTGCCTCCACATTGAGAAAGCACAATTTCAAACCAACCTCATACTAAAGAAAAGAATCTGAAGATCATGAGTATTGGGACCTAGACTGATTCCTTAAAAATGAAAATCCCCTTAAATGGATATTTGGAGCCTGCCTCCTTATAGGAAACCATCTCTCAATTTTGGTGGTTTTGCACATGACGTGACATATTCCTGGTTCATATTTGCTCCGTGGACTTGGATACCCACTGTGAACCTGCCGTGGCTGCCCCTTTATTTCTTAGTACTTACTTAACTGGCTTCTATTTCTTAGAAGACTTTCATTTGTGAGCTACAGAAAACCTAACTTAAATCGGTTTAACCCCTCATTCTCTCCCCCCACCCCAAAACGGGGTTGGGGAGGTGGGGGGGAGGGCTTGGGGATTGATAATTGGCTCTTGTAACTAGGAAGTCCGAAGGGACAGCTCGCCTCGGGCATGGCTGGATCCAGATGCTTAAACAAGCTTGTTGGAGCATTGGCTTTGTGTCTGGTAGCTCTGTTTTCTTCTGTGTTGCCTTCGTTCTTAGGCACTTTCCAAGTAGAACTAAAGAAGACAGATCTACATGCCACAGGTGTATCCATCTCACAGTGCATCTCTTTCTCTGGAGCCCACCAGTAGTCCTGGGCAGCCTCCCACTGACCCAGATTAAGTGGTGTCCCAGCTTTGAGTCAGTCACAGTATTGTAGCCAGCCTTCCTTCCATCACATGGGCACCTCCAGAGCAGATAGAGATGTTCCCCCCATGTGAACCACAGGGGGGCTAGGGATGAGACACTTGGTTCCCGAGTGTGAAAAACGAGTATTTAAACCAGAAATTGGAGAGTAAATGCTGATTATGAAAGAAAAAAACCCTAGAACTCAATGCTCTCTTAATGCCTTCTTGAGTTACACATTGATTGGCCATATATGACAAATTCAGGGTTCTGAGTTTCCTCTACAGCATGATTTTAGCTCTGGGAAATTCAGAGTTGTCTTCAGGTTTCAGTGTCTTGCTCAGTGTAGTGGAAAATAAGTTAGTCTTCTTGCAGATACACTTCTCCCACATCTGTGTGCAGCCTAAAGGGTAATCACATTGGCTCTTGTGAAACCAACTTTGCTTTCCATTGAACTGGACTGAAAGAGCCACCATATAGCGTGTGGGTCACACAGAAACCACACGTGGCCTCTTTGAATCATGGCATCCTGGAGTCATTGTTGATGAGAAGTAATGTTTTAAGCATTTCTTCTCCAATTGTGCCATATTTGTAGATTCTAGAAGCACCTCTTTCTTGGCTCACTCTTGTTTTCCATTATCCCTCTATAGAGGTGTCGTCTTATGGTTTAAGCAAGTTGATACTGGAGGTACTTAGATTCCCCAAGGCGCTTTTACTCAACTAAATGAAGCATTGCTCTGACCTTGACTTAGTTGTTGCTTTCTAGATATTTTCCCCCACTTATCTTCTGATCCCCTGATTTTACGCTCCCCTGGTAAGAGTTTATAATTAAGCAACCCACAACCGTGCCACAGGGTCAGCTCCAAGTACTTTGCATACACAGTTGACGCTTGAATAACATGGATTTGAACTGCAGAGATCCACTTATATGCAGATTTGTTTTCTCAATAAACACATTACAGTTTTATAAACACTCCCTTTCCTTAGGATTTTCTTAATACTTTCTGTTGTAGCTTACTTTATTGCACTGTAGTATATAATACATACAGTGTACAGTAGTGTGTTTATCGACTTCAGGGTGTTGTTCGTAAGGCTTCCTGTGAACAGTAGGCTGTTAGCAGTTAAGTTCGGGGGAAGTCAAAAGTTACACATGGATTTTTGCTACATGAGGTGTGCGGAGGGATCAGTGTTCCTACCCCCCACATTTTTCAAGAGACAATCGTATAACCCATTTAATCCTCACACCACCTAACAGTGCGAATATTACGGTATTACTGTCAACCTACAGATAAGGAAAGGAACACAGAGAGGTCAGGTGATTTTCCCCAAGGTCACACAGCTAGCAGGAGGTGGAGTGAGGATCCAAATCTAAGCAGTCAGCCTTTGTACACTTCTCTTAACTGCCATACAGTACCACTGGGTTAGAAGCGTCGCCGTTCATTCACTATGCTTTCAACTTACCGCCATAGGTCTAGAAAGAGCTTTGAAGAAAAGGCAGATTGGGTAGTAAAGCCACTTTGCATTAGTGTGTTCTTTGAGTTAGTCACACAGCATCTCGGAGCATCAGTATCTGCTTGTGTAATTTGGAATAACAATATTAGTAACTCCCTCTCGGGATTGTTAGAATTAAAAGGTGCATCATATAAAGTGCCGGACCCATACTAGGCACTCGTTAAGAATATATTAGTCCTTTTTTTCTTATCTGTGCACTCAAGTCTATTTTTAAAAGAGGGATAATTTTAAATATCCGAACATTTCTGACCAGCCCCAGGGAAGGCGCAGTGACCATGCAGGACATTAACGTGTCAGAAGAGACTAATCTTACTATCATTTGTAACCATGAATTTCTTGTTGCAAGTCCCCCACGGTCCAGTGTGACTGAGGGGCAGGGGTCGGCAAACTTTCCCCATAAAGGATCAGACAGTAAATATGGTGGGTTTTTGCTGACAGCGCAGTCTCTCCCTACTACTCACCTCTGCCGGTGTAGCCTAAAAGCAGCCCTAGGACTACGTGTGAGGGACGGGCGTTGAGATTGCTGACATGTGACCTGGGGTGAACTTGTTGGTGTCATAACGTTTTTAGCTGAGAAATCTTTTTGCATTTCCTTAGCCATTGCCATCTTGGGTTGTTTTCTTTTGGATTCGCAGGGCCCTTACATTTATTCACATTGTGGGAAAATTCCCATGCATGCCTTGCCCGTTACCTCATTCACCGTCCACAGTTTTTACACTCAGATGGACTTGGGCTCTTCCACCTGGTCTTTAGGGCTCAGTCTGAAAGGGGAAAGTGACTGTGGTTGGTAGATGTTTTCTGATCCTCTGTTGCCTGGGCTAGTGAGAGAGAACTTTTAGAGAGGCCAGGATCAGTAATTCAGGAGAAAAATCCCATCTGATAATAAAATGCCACTGTTCACAGAGAGGGAGGTTACAGGAAGGGAGCGGAGACTCATGGGTCTAAAAATGAGGCATATTCTTTTTTCCCTCCTGAGAGAGAAATCTCATAACTGTTGGTAAATCAAACCCAGAGATTTGACACTTTTCTGTGATCATTCTGCAGTGTTTGTTCCCAAGGTGAGGTATACCACAGGGCCCTTGATTTCGAAGATAAATATTGTACAAATAACCATCCTGTTGTCTGGCCCCAACAGAGGGACACTTTATCAGAATCAGCAGATATGCAGTCTATTGTGCGCATTTATTTCCCTATTTTCTCTCAAAACAAGTTGCAGTTTTCGTGTTGATTTTTTTTTTCTTAACCCGTCAACCAAGAGTTATCATGTGACTGTTGTATTTGTTAGAGCTAACTGATAGCAGCAGGTGCTCCTCCTCCTCACTCTCCTGAAATCCTCCAGCCCTGCATTGCTTGGAGGCCTCTGATAACAGCAAAACAAAAACAAGTCCAAGCCTCTCCAGATAGGTGACACTCCCCGCACTCTTCCATTCTCTCCCCACGCGGATCGTTTGTTTCATTTCTTCAGATCAGGCGAAAGACACCACCTTTCCCAGGGAAAACTCGGATTTATACTTCTCCCCTTTTTCTTCCGCATAAAGGGCTCCTGTCATTCCCTGACAAGGTGGGGAGTAGATTCGAAGGTTAAATCATGACCACATTCTCCCGTTTCTAACTTCAAATGTAAAATCAGGCATAGACCCAGAGTTTCACAAATACGAGGTGGTCCTAGGTGCTCAGGGGAAAATATTTCCATCTCTCCTCGTTTTTCTTTTTGATGGTCATTTGTGCAACATCTCAGAAGGGAGTAATTTGCATCCTTGCTGGGTATCCATTTGAAAGGAATTTCTGTTTTTGTTTTGTTTATATTTTTTCGCTATTTCTCTTGGAGAAGAACGCCACGCGCAGCGATCAGAACAATTCCGGTGCGTGTTGGTCAGATGTATACCGTTGATTAAAACCCAAATAAATTTGCTCTGTGTTCTAATAGAGCCTAGGAGAAGAAAGGTGAGGGACAGTGTCCAGGGGCCAGAACTTTGACCCTTCCAGGAAGGTCGAGGACATTTCATCGGTCATTTGCTTTAAAAAAAAAAAAAAATTTTTTTTTTCGGTGAATTTTACTTCTCAAAACTGCGAAGAGTTTTATGTGAAAGAAACTACTAAATGCGCCCTGTAATGTTTTCACAAGTGTTTTTATCATGGTAACATCTTGTTTACTTTAGTTCCCTGCCTAAAACTACTTGGAACATGTTAAGAAAACATCTCGAGAAAGCCTTGACAAAGACGCCTTTGTTGCACAGCCACCGCGAGGCTGCAAGGATCACAAAGGTGTTAACTTTCCACCCCTTAAGCACTTCCACATGAAGTTCCAGCACCGATGTTTGTGGTTTTGGAAAAACAAAGTGTATGTTAAAGAAACCAGGTATATGCTAATACCTGTCGAAGGAGGCCGGATATCATAAATTGTTTCAAACCGTTTGTGGCTCTTGCTTTGCATGCCTGAGTGTTCCAGTTAGTGCAGGAGGCTGGGGCACATGTGGAGGGAACAGCCCTCTGGCATGCCAGGCGTGGACAGCCTCCAGCCTCACCCTGCAAGTCTTCACAACACAGGGCGATGCTGGTCCCCGCTCCCATCCCAGGTGATAGGTCTTTGAGTATCGTAGGAGCTCAGTATTTTTAGGAATTTTGGCTTTTGCACTTCTCCTGCATTGTCGAATTGCTCTAGAAAAATCAAAAGTGGGGGCCACCGGCGTACGTTTGTATCCCCTTAAAAAGTCCGCCCTTTCACCTTTCTGACATTGTTCAGGAGTTCAAGACCTTTCCAAGTGCTCAGAGAGGTCAGAGTGGCCTAAATACCACAGTGCCCTCTAGTGATCTATAGAATATTAGATGGAAAAGTTTAAACCGTTTTGCCAAAGGTAAACAGGCTCCGTGCCACCGCCTTGCTCAAAAAAGAAACAAGTAACCTTCGAACCCATTGTTCCCCCCTCCCCACCAGGGGACAGACTGTAGTCAGAAATGCAAATGAAATTCAATTTTTTTTCTTGTAGACTTCGAAAGCACTAGAGCACATTTTGTAAATGTCTGCTCGGTGCAGTTAGCTCTCCACGTACCCGAGGGTGTGTGTACAGCACATTGTGTCCCCATAGGTACATTGTTGTGCGTTCTTCTCTTTTAAGAGCCATTAGTTACATACTTCACGTCATCATTTCCGGCCTGTAATTAGAAGGCATTACTTAAAAGACAGGGATCGTCTTTGCTCCATACTTTTATTGACACTGTCTACCATATTATGGCCATGTCTAAATGGTAAAATTTATTATTAGCAGCAGTGTCACAAAAGTCTGAGACAGCGATTTTCCTTTCAATAAAAGTAGTTAAAAACCTTTTAGAAAATCCATAATTTTGATTGCTGGTACTTCATAAATGTATAACTGGTACTTTTTAGCTGTCTCTTTAGGGAAAAATGAGTTT
>NW_027531000.1:4893098-4928098 GCF_008692635.1 Crocuta crocuta | reverse complement strand
TGCTCCTATCCAGACCCGTACAGATTGGGCTTCTGAACTTACCTGGCGGTCCCTTTCGTGGATGTCTACCCATTGAGGTGGTGTTAAATGCCACCCGCCCTTAATTGCTCAAATTGTCTTTTATTTCTGTGTAAATGGTTATCTGGAGATACCCTGCAGAATTTCTTCCCGGAAGACTTTTACTGTGGTGCTAACAGTGTACTAAATCATGGGGGATGCCAGTATTCAGTGGTGGGGAAGGCCATTCACAAAACAACTGTCCCCCGTGAACTAGACCCACTGCCCAGTTTTTGCTTAAACATCCTGGTAACTTATATTTTCCTTTTTGTTTCTCCATTTCACTTAATGATTTTCTATGTATTGTTGCAGACATCTCAACAGTGAGCATGCGCTGGACGATAGAAGTACAGCTCAATGTAGAGTACAAATGCAGGTTGTACAGCAATTAGAGCTACAGGTAAAACCAAATTTATTTTTAATATTACCTCAGTATTCCTCAAATTCCAAATTTCTGTAGTGTTCTGAAATGAGTTCCTGTGTACTCATTATTGAATGGAAGGTCCAAACCCTGTTGTTGTCCTTTCTTTTCTTTTCTTTTTCACTCTTCGGGAAAGTTCACCTTCAGCTCCTTCTTTGGAGCTGCTGCTCAGACGTTTTCAAAGTCCTGTGCGTCTCTGTGTATGCCGCGAACTCCCCGCTACCTCTGTTAGCTTTCCATCTCTCTCTCGCTTCCCCTCCCTTATGTCTTCTCCTGCAAGTGCAAAACGCTCTAAGTTGAAAACTTCCGATTATCTGTTGTTAATGTAAGCCCCCTAATTTGCCGTGATCGCTAACCTGGAGTTAGGCAGCCGAGCCAGGGAGAGAGATTAAGAAAATGGATGAGGACAGAAAGCACATGGGAGCTTTAGCAAGACTGGGCCACGACTCACGCACGCACGCACTCGAGCATGCTGTCCGAAGTTATGGTAGAAGCTGCGTGTGGATTTATTCCTCCTGTTAACTTGTCCCTCTTTCTCTCCATCACGAAGAACAATGGAGAGTCCAGTGCACACAATTTAAATATTTTAAATATGTACACACATACAAGCACGTACGGAGATATATATATATATATATATATACTACATATATATATGTATGGATATATATGGTATATATATCTTACACATATAATATTTAAATATACACACACACGTATATGTAATCTCACTTTTGGCAGTTCATTGGACCATGGTGAATGTATTTTGTGACTGTGGAAAATAAACTTCGGGTTTTCCCGTGGATCACAGTTGTGAGGGATTGGGGCGGGGGGGCATTTTTAAATGTGGGTTCCACTTCTGATGTCACTTGTTGATGAGCCACCATATTTTAACAATAATTCCATTCCTGGTATAATTAATAGAAAATTAGTTTCTAAAAGTAAAAATTGGGTCAGAAATGGAGATTATTAAAATGTACAATTGCAAAAGCCTGACCCTGCAAACCCCATTTATGCAGCCGAGTTCCAAAATGCTTTTGAGTGCTTGATGACTCACTGTGGCTTCTTCCTCTGCCTGGTGTAGCCTAGACAAGAGGTTAGCCGACTAGGGGAAATTAAAACAATGTTGTACATTATATTGTTACCAGCCATCGAAAAGCCTATTTTGTATGCAAGACAGCAATGCGGAGATATATGGAGAGCCCTAGGCTAAGTACAGAAGATAATTACATTTGGAATTTTACTGAGTTAAGTCATTTACAGCTTCAAATAGTTGCAGAGAAAAATCAGCCAAAACACACTTAAACTTTTTGTTGTGACTTTTCAGGATAGAAAGGATTTTTTTAAATTAGTTATCATCTTATATGACAAATTACATTCTTTAAGATTGTCTCAAAAGTTATTTTCTTTAGCTAGTTAATATTTTTCCATTCAGCCTACAAGATAAGAACTTATTAGAACAGTGGGATATTCATACAGGCAAAGGGCACGTCATAAAATCCCCAAATTTTTGCGTAACTCTTTGGAAACATCTTTAAATTTAGCATGCTTATTCAGAAGCAAAACAATAGTGTTATTTATCTCCCCACCAAAGTTCACTTCTGATTGATGTGGAACAAGCCCTTGAAAAATGGGTTTCAAAAGAACAAACCATATGGCTCTTGCTACCTAAATCTTTGTGTATTGGTGGTTATAAGGTAGTACAAGTTCCTGCATTTATTTAGTGGTTAACATTAAAGTCTTAATGTTGGTTTATAATAAAGTGTTTCACAGAGTGTCATGGTTTGCCCGAATAAGGGTTCCCGAGTCCAGATTTGACTGTGGGGCCATTGTTCATTACTCACAAACGGACGATCTACTTTATTCATTATTCCTCACCCTCCCCAAGATCTGGCAAGAGAAGGAAAGGCATCAGACCATCAGGAAGTCAAGTGCTGATCTCTGCCGGCAGCTTTCGTGTTGTGTTTGGGTGGGTGTGGCCTGGCAGTGCTACCCACCATTTGGGGGACTCTTTGATTATTTGTGGATTTCATTTATTCATAGATGTCCCTTCGTGCTTCAGCCCTAAATCTAGTCGAAGACCGGGTTTTCAACTTGTGACAGGAATCAGAGAGGATCATCTGGCCGGAAGTTACTATGTGTGTGGCAGTTCCCTGTGATAGTCCTTGTAATATTTTTGCTTGCGAGTTTGCTCTCGTGGAGGAAGGGACAGGCTTCTTCTGAAGAGTTTGGTTCCTTCAGAGGTTGCAGGATTTGTGAGAGTGACAGCCTGGTGCTTGTCCAGGGCAAGAGTTGGCAAACTGCAGATCATGAGCCAAATCCCAAGAGCTAAGAGAGGTTTTTACATTTTGAGTAGTTGGGAGGGAGGGATCATAAGAAGAATAAATTAAAGGAAATTCAGATTTCAGTGTCCATATGTTAGATTGTACTGGAACATGGCCACACCTGTTCATTCACAAGTTACCTGTGGCTGCTTTTGCTCCACAGTAGAACCGTTGCAACAGAGTCTCTTTTGGCCTGCAGAGCTGAAAATATTTACTGTCGGGGTGATTCGCACAGAAGTATGCCAAACAGTCCCTGCTCAGGAGGACTCAAAAAAACAATTTGCATCACATTATTAACAACTTGTTCCCTGAGGTCCTGGGCTACCAAAAGGTCGGCTAACCCCCTCTTACCTCTTCCTTCTTTGCGTTAGTGCATAAAACCATTCTAGTCCCCACACGGGTCCAGTTTGCCCACCAGCAGCTTTATGACACGTACTTGTCAATCTTGGGGATCGTGGTAAGCGGGCTGATGGATATTCATTCATTTATATGTTTATCTACCAATTCATTTGGCAAACAGTACCCAGAGCCTGTATAACATAATAGAAACCTTGCTGAAGCCAGTAAAGGGTACAACAGTGAACAAAATGAATAAGGCTGCCCTCCCAGTTCTTACATTTTAGAGGAAAAACAGACCGTCAGGAAGTCATTTTTCAGTGGCAGTGTCCGCTCCTTGGGTAGTGCTAGGTGACGCTGCTGGGTTCTTGAAAACACATCAGAGCCATGCTCAGAAGAGAGTTTCAGTGCTAGAGAGGGGCCAAACCAACGTAGATTAGTTACTGTTCCAGCAGATGAAATACACAAGACCGTGCTAACAGTTTTAGCAGTTAAAGAACCCTCGCCCTGAGATAAAGGTGGCAAGGGGGACAGTCTGGGACAAGGTGACAATTATACTCAGTAGCTACACTCATTGTGGACTTCCTGTGACTCTCAAGTCCAGCGTGTTTATGTTCATGCTGTCACATTTGCCATTTCACCTACCCATGTCTGGAAATGTACTTTTTAATTGACTTAACGAACAGTTGCCATGTCCACTGGACTTGAGGTATCGGGGAAAACAGGCCCCCGCAGAAGCAAGAATACATTGAAGAGATTTCCTTTTGCTCGAATGGGCTTGCTGTCTTCCTTCCTGTTGCCATCATCCCCCCGTCTGTCAATAGCACGCTAATGAATCACCTCATCTAGAAGGGCTGCCTTGTACATGACCAAGCCCTTGGCTACATCTCTTGGCCTTAAAGAAGGCATTTTCCAGATCACGAAATACCTGAACCTCCAGGTATCTCTCAAGTATAGTACAGAATTACCATTTATTAACTTGAATCTGAAAAAGATTTGCTCCACTTACCACGTCAGGAAAGAGCACAGGAGGCTGGAACACTCGCCCCAGGGTGTTCCCTGTACTCTAGGAGGAGCAGCCCTGTACCCCTACTATCCAGACTCGCAAGGCCCTCGTGTGCACAGCAGTACTTAGGCCTCTGGTGTTTACATCTGGGAGAGAAGTCACACGTGTGCCTCCATTAGAAAAACAAACCCAATAAGCTCAGATTGGATCTTATATCATAGAGTAGTGGAGGTTTATTATGGCTCCCCTAGAGCATCACTGTGCAAGGATCCCACAAGAGAATGGGGGAGGGCATCGTCAGCCCGCACCAGACACGACCAAAGCACATGAAAGCCCGCTTGAGTGCTGTCCCTTTCTAGCCTTCTGGATCTAAACCCCAGAAACCGTAACTCTGAACCCAAACCAGAGGCCCTGTGTTTCTTACCTCTCATCGACCTCTCCTAAAGAATTGGACGAACAGAAAATTTTTAATAACCATTGTTAGTCCTCGGGATCGTGACCACCAGAGTTTTCTTTCTTGGTGCTATCTGTACAACACTCTACTTGAATCACATGAAAAGCCTGTTCGATTCCAGTGTTGAGAGTTAAGGCACCCAGGCAGAAATCAAGGTGATGAGCTATCAGGTCTGACTTAGACCTATCCCATGAGCATTGTGTGTGAGATACGTATGTAATGTTTTTATTTTTGTGGGAAGCTACCAAAATATATAGTGTATGTTTTCCTGGTGGTGAACTTGTTATGTGGAGCTTGCTAACAGAGAAAGTCTGGTGAATTCAGTTTTGATGTCACACCCCGTTACTGGTCTCAGAGGGGAGGGGGGTCAAAAAGACCTTTTAGTGGGCATTCCAAGCCTTTCTGAATATTTCTAATCATATTTCATTTTTATAAAGACAGTTGTAATTTTTTAATTTTAGCATTGGACTAGATGGTGATTAACCCCATGTATTACCTGGAAGCCTGACATTGTAGAGAATTTGTGTACACATAGGCTCCTAACATCAGGATAGAGACCATAGCAAATCATTGGGGTGAGGGAATGTATTTTAAGATTTTATCTGTGGGATGCTTTCTTTTGACATACTCCTCTTGATGCTCTGCAGACAAGGGGACAGTTTAGAACTGGAGAGGCAAGATGTTCCCATAATCAACATGCATGGTCTTAACATAGGTCATGTAGTGTGCACACCCACATGCACTCAGAAGACAGGAGCAGAGACACAGGACCAGGAAACCCATTGAGATGAAGAATTGCCCACCCGTACGCCACGGGCAGGACTGTAAAGAAGTACCTGAGGCCTCCTTGATAGTTGAGCACCAGCCACCGACCAGACAGATTGTAGGGGTTTAAATTTAATTCTTCATCTAGTTACCTGGGCTCACGCAGGTAGGAGATGCTCAGGAATTGTCTCAACCATTAAGCTGTGGATGAGATGGCATAGAAGGTATCTTAGTGGCTAGATCAGAACGCCATCTCAGGAAAGGGGAAAGCATCTGATTTCACAGACAAGAAAAAAGTCTTCTGCCGGATTTCCCTTTCTTAGAAAGCTGAGACGGTCATGGTGTAGATCTGTTTTTCTGGCCCCATATATCAGTTGTGATGATCATGTGACCTTTGCTCGTTTGTCAGCACATCCTCTCTGGTGTAAGAAGGCGGGTTGGGAAGGAAAGAAAAAAGGAGGCTTGGGAATCCAGTGTTTCCTCCTGTGCGCTGCACCGCGTGTTTCAGCGGATGGGTCTCAAGACGGGCTTCCTACAGTCCCTCAGCCTGTAGACCCTTTAAAGTGAATGTCGAAATCTCCCACAGGGCAAAGGAGCCATCCAAACCAATGGGGACCATCGACCGGGCCCTGGCAGGAGGTGGGGGGGAGGGGTGGGACCTTCTTTCTTTAATAATTTGATTCCATTCGGTCACCGCTGATCAAGCGCCTGTTGTGTTCTGCGCACTGGATGCGGAGGAGCGAGGCAGCCTCTTCCTCCCTGTGAAGTGGGGCCGAGCAGGCCGGGAAGCCTAGCACATGTCTAACCCCACGCCGTGCAGAGTTTATAAGAGGAAGCCTGGGAGGCATTGTGGAGGGTCCGCAGGAAGGGACAGCGGCAGGTATATCCCAAGCCGAGAGAGCCATGTAAGGGTTTGCTTTGATTGTAGTGTGAGGAAGGAGAGTGGAAGAATCTATGTTTGTTCTTAACTTCATCTCTCTGTTCCACCAGAACTAGAGTGTCCAGCCCTCACAGTTTGCTTGCCTGGGACTGAGGATTTCTAGTTTCAAAACTGGGAAAGTACCTGGCAAAATGGAAGGAGTTGTCCACCCAAAGAGCACTTTTGAATCCATTGGCTTTGGAAGCGATGTGTATAAGCCTCATGTTCTCCTTTTATTTAGAGAGGACCTGAGAAACCATTTGAGAGGGTATTTATTGAGTTCCTACCATATGCCAGGGCACTGTCCTAGGGGCTTCTTACCCCTAATTTCATTAAGTCCTCACACACCCCCTGTGAGTAGATACCCCATTTCCTCAATCCTAAAAGTTGGGTTTTTTAAATTTATTTTTTAACATTTATTTATTATTGAAGAGACAGAGAGCGTGAACAGGTGAGGGACAGAGAGGGGGAGACACAGAATCCAAAGCAGGCTCCAGGCTCTGAGCTGTCAGCATGGAGCCCGACATGAGGCTTGAACTCATGAACTGCGAGATCATGACCTGAGCCAAAGTCAGACACTTAGCCAACTGAGCCACCCAGGTGCCCCGAGTTGTTTTTATTTTTTTTTTTTTTAAGGAAAAGTAGAATAATTGGAAATCAGTGTACATCGTACATCTACTGAGTCCTGTACCATTACCTCTGCCATTTCTTCTTCTTTGAAAAGGTATTACTAAATCAATAATTACCTTAACAATTATTGGCTCTTTGAGTCAAAGAAATAATTCTCTGTGCTCTCTCCTCTTAGGGATGAGGAAACTGGAGTTTAGAAGATCTCGTTAACTTGTTCAAAGCCAATGGCAAATAATGGGCAACGCCCAAGATCCTGGCCCAGCCTGTGTAGCCTGGGCCTTTTATGGCCCTGCTGCCTTGCACTTTCCACGCAGGGTCATCATGGCCCATTGAGGCTCTGTGTATACACCCCAGCGTTGCATCTGCAACGTTTTTAAAACGGCTTTGTGAGGCCATGCCTTTCTCTGCCTCTTGCAGCTCCCTCCTCAGCAATCCATGGCATTTGGGCCAGGCTGGAGCTCAGTGACACCGGGATCACTAGGAAGTTTTGTAAATCACCTGCGCCAGCAACTCTAAGCTCCAAGAAAACGTCAGCAGGGAGAAAAGTGTGTGAGTTCCAATAGCAGAGGGAGACATTAGGCCTAACACAAATCATTTACTGCAGGGACTTCACGTGTGATTACGGTACCATTAGCAGTGCTGTTTGTAATCGCACTAGCTTCCTGGACTTGTGCAAATATATTATCTGCAATGTGTCCCCCCTTTGGACCTTTCTAACACCATTCAAGGCAATACTCTGGACAGTTCATCACAGCAGTGGCCTCACAGAACCTCATGACTCTCCCTAAGTAAGCTCAGAGCCTGTGGGGAAGCAGTCCTAATAGGCATCATAGCTGCGTATTGTCCCTGTTTTGTGACTGGAGCCAAGAAAAAGAAGAGAGAGTCTCTGGGTCTCTCGCTTCCACGTCCCTCTTTGAAAACCAAGACACTTATTTTTCATAATTTAAAATCCTGCCTAACTCTGGGAGCATTAGAATTCCTAGACTATGACTTGAGTATTAGTGTGCGTCTGCTTTAAATGTCAAGAGAGTCTTTAATAATAACACGTAAGGAATGTTAAGATGGTGACAGAATACAATAAAAGGAGGGAAATTCTTCCAATGGGGTGAAATGAGCCATAGGTTCCCTACCACCTGAGAGCTGCAGTTGTGTTAAAGAAATCATTTACAAGTTCTCGCTGGTGCCGAGTCTTGAAGGCACATGAATGACCGTAGTTTGATAAAGTGGGTCAAAAATAACTATTTGGTCAATACTCAGTTGGGCAGAAGACTTTCGTTTCTCTTCCTTCCACATCACTGTTGCGTTTGGTTTTTTCTTGTTTGTCTTCTTCTGGTCGTACGTACTTTTGAGACCCATGAAACTGGATGCACGCTGCCTCACTCATTTCTGTTTGAATCATTATTGTGTATAAAACTAGCCAGCCGCTGTTAAGGCATACCCAGACCATGGAAGGGCGACCTGTCTCTCAGACCTACTGCATCAAACCCAGACACGTGGGGTCCTTGTTAAAACGTTTACTCCCACGTCCCCTTGCATGGTGTGTCGGGCTTGGCAAGTTTGGGTGAGACCCAGACTTGCCTGCTCCTGAGTTGAGTGCCTGCTGAAACTCCTTGCCTCACCCTCCCTTGGGGGTTCTGCGTCGGTTGCTCAGCCCAGCGGGTGGGAAGAGTGGCAGAGCTCTGTGTTGTCGCTTAGCATCCCACATGCTTTTGACAGTGACACCAGAGTGGGAAGGTCCGACTAGTCTTATTTCTGCCCCTTCCCAGCTCCGTGATCTTGGGTAGGTTCACCCTTTGAGCCTCAGTTTCACCAAGTGTAAAATGCAAGAGTGGGACTAGAGGAATTGAAAGAAGCCACAACAATCTTTGCTTCTTTGAAACCCAAGGAGTGAGTCGGCCCCTTCTTCTTATCTGTCCTTGATAATTCTAGCATTCTTACACATCCAGAATCCTTCATTTATTTCAGATTTTGTTTCTCACAAGTGAGAACCGCCAAATTGGGCTTAAAATGATTAGTCCTCCAGACAACATATAAAGTGATTATGTTAAATGAACCTAAAACCCTGTTCCCTTTTCTCTGCTAAAAGAATGAGTTTAATCTCCTTAGTTTTTATCTTTGAAGATGTTGAATGGAACTCCTAGCCTTCGGCGGTTATCACTGTGTCCAGAGCAATAGGCACGTTCCAGTCTTTTGCAGCCTGGACTGTCTAAAACCTAATTTGAGGCCATGGCTAATAGAAGAGGGGATGACCTGTATCAGCCAAGGGGAGAAAAAGCATTTGCTTAGGACGAGGGAAAGACACAGCGAGAACCAAGGAAAATAAATCCGTAAGCAATGGGCTTCATCTTTCCTACACTTTCGTCCCATTCTTCAAAACCTCCAAATTCTCCCCTCATTGAGGCCAGCTTCAGACTCCGGAGAACTCGGGTTATGTTGGCCGAGGTTCCAAGCATAGGCCTAACCAGTGGAAGTCTAAAGAGGCTAGAATGATTTCACTTTCCTTTAAAGAAAGTTAGGTATTTTTGAGCATTCGCGAAGCACTAGGCTCTATGCTAACTAAGCTTGTTATGTGCAAGAACTTATCTAATCCTCAAAACAACCCTTCAGAGTTCGGAGATTATTATTCCATATTTAGAAGAAGAAACTAAATACTTAAAAAGGTTACATAATATGCTCAGAGCCGCAGAGCCAGAATTTGAATCCAGCATAGTCTGATTATAGTACCCACATCCTTCATCCATTTTCACCGTGCTGTGTCTCTACAAAATCGGGGAACAGCTTGCTACTAAGCTTTGCATAAGCAGGCCCCCTCAATGTGCAGCCCCTTGGCATTCCTCTTGAACCAGATTCCCCTCCTGTACCCACCAGGAAAGCTCTTAGAGAGTAATTCTCTTCTGATAGTACAACATAAAAAAAATTGTTTCAGTTTGCCAACCAAATTTTTAGTTGACCTTTGGAGTAAGTTTCTCATCCTGCTTCTCTTTGCTTTTCATGGGATTCAGTTTCTGAGGGAATGCTGGGATATATACTTGGCAATATTAAATGTTTGTATTGTCCTCTTATAATAATGAAAGGATGCCGTGAAAATTGATGGGGATGCTGACCTCATGGAATGATGGCGTAAAAAATAATAAAGAATCCGAAAGCTTTCTGAAGGGTCGGTGTATTAAACATGCAGGACCGCCCCTGCGGGGAGAGGGTATGGTTTCGAGAGATGTGAATGTTTAGCCTTTTTGCCGAAAACAACAAAAAGTGAATTTGGCAGGGTTTTTTTTTTCTTTAATTGTTAAAAAGGAATTGTGTTGGAGTGAGGGCTGTAACTGATAGTAAAAATCCAGAATCCATCCAAGAATATATTCTATGCGAGCTTTCACTAATCAGGTAAAAACAGAAAGGGGGATTTTTGCCCTTTTTCCTGTAACCTTGGCCTTGTTTTATAATAGAGCAGAGCTAGGATGGTAGATTTTGAGTTTGAGGCAAAATAAGGAACCTGGGTAATTCTCAGAGTGGACACTGAATTCTAAGTGATCTTCATGGAAAAGCGAGAAGAGGTCTCCCATGGCAGTGGCCTCTGGGTTGTGGGTGTGGCTGAGTGTGTGCAAACGCTAGGGGTGTGTTTGCGACAAGGTGTTATTACATTTGAGTGGTAGAAGGGCAGCATGGTAGACATCTGGATGGAGTACAGAGGTGGGGATTCCTTTTGATGCTGAGAATTTGGATTTCCTCTACTTGGTCTTGGTAATTACCCCAAATTAAGTTGCAATTAATATTCATCGGACTCTTAAGTAAATATTACCTCTCACCCGTTGATTTGTAATGTTCAGTATGGCAGCCTACTTGTTTTAAAAATGGTTAACATATATATGCCTTCTTGCCCCGTGGTAACTTTTAAGACAAAACATTTTTTAAAAATCTAAGAATATTTTGGTTCTACCATCTAAAACCTTAAAACACATTTAAAAAAACAAATAACTAGAAAAAATGCCATGGCTAACATTTTAATTGTTCTAACGGAGCCACTTTGGAAAACTAAATTCCTTTAGCATTATGTGTTCAGAGCATCTTTGAGTTTGGCTGTTCAATAACTTACTAAAGAACAGAGGGTGAGTAACATAAAGTGGCTCCTAATATGGTATCATTTTCATTTCCTGTTTGTGGAAAGATAAATGCTAACACTGTAAGGCTTTTTCCTTCTTAATTTATTCCTCCCTGCACCACAAGGGAATAAAAAGGAAAAAAAAAAATCAAATGTGATATGGCTTGAGACTGAGTCATCCAGTTAAGATAAGCCGAAAGCTTTTTCTCTTGCTTTTGTGCCTTTTCTCTTCCCTCTGCCTTTGCCCAAATGCTGAAACACCCCTTTCCCTTAGAAAACACCTTTATTTTTAAAGTGTTTTATTTGACTTTAATTTTGGAGTAATTCAGCTTACAAAAAAATCAGTATTTTTTTTTTCTCTTTTGAGAATTTATTTTTAAATAATCTCTCTACCCACCATGGGGCTCAAACCTGCAACCCCAACATCAAGAGTCACTTGCTCTACCAAGTGCCCCAGCCAGGAGCCCCCCAAAATGGATACTTCAAAGATTTAAGGTTAATTACATGACACAGAAGAAATGAGTCCCTCCCCAGTTCAAAGGCATTATTTTGGATACGTGGTCTATAAAAGTGCTGATCTAAGTAAGACTCTCTCCACATCCCTCTCTCTCGTTCCCTTTCTCCCTCTCTCACTCACTCACTCGCGAGCGCTCTCTCGGCCGGTCACTCACTCATTACGTCTACATTTCCCCAAAGTTCCACAGCCCTTCTCTTAACTGTACCTTTATCTTTTGGAGATGTACTTCCCACTTACTTCACAGATGTAACTGTTATCATGTCTGGTATTTTTGCCCAGAGCATCTTTGCCATGGACCTCTTTGCTGCAGTGATTTTGACCACAGAACTAATTGTCCTGAAGCAATTTAGTCATAAGAGATTTAAAAAAAAAAAAGAGAAACTGGTTGGCAATTTGGTTTGACACTTTGGTTTCATTTCTCCACTGACAAAGTACTTCCATGTTTACATTATATAAATCTTAACCCTCATGCTGGGGTGTGCCACAGCACGGAGTTTTCAAGCCCTATCTCCCATAGAACTTTGGAACATCTGTCAGGGGACATGTGACAGTATGCAGAGTGCAAACAACAATGGAGATGGCTTTCGCAACCGAGCACAGAGCTCAGTTACAAACCTGTGTTTGAGTATTTGGAAACTCCTGCCTCTTGTAATAAAGGAAGAAATTTTATCAATAAAAAAAAAATGCCATGCTGAACGAGGATGAATCAAAGCCACAAAAAAATGTAAGACGATGAAGAAAAGAATTTGAAGCTAAGTGAAATGCTGAGGTACAATCCACAAACGGAAATCCAGATTTGTGCTATTATTGCCACCGTCTCCACTCTGTCTTCTGAATGTGTCCAAATATCTTTTTTTTTAGTTCACAGGAGAATCCTTTTCATTTTGTTACTCATTTTTTTTGGTTTCCTTTTGTCCTTCTTCGTTAGCATCCCTCTTTTATTTGTCATGATGTTATCCTTTATGGTAAAATTGTCTTCTGGACAGTCAGTTGTGTGGCCAAAAAGCTTGTGGCAAAGACGCTTACGTGAAAACTATGTAGAATCAATTATTTTTTGTCCCTTATGTCCAGCTGTCTTAAGTTATCAAAAGTACCCTCATGTTAAAACGGTTCAAGGCAAGTATAAAGAGGGTAGCATCCAGTAAGTAGTATTTGAGTGCCTCCAGTGTACTTTTGATTAAAAACTTGGGCGCCTTCAGAAGCTAATTATCTGTACAGTGAGAAGACTTAAATTGTTGCTAAGATGAAACCAACACGTAGTAGGTACTCACATAGTGCGTAAATGATTAAGCTTATTCTCCATTCCTTTGAACATGAGACCTTGTCATCCCTTGCAGCCCTGTGCCTGCCCTGCTAATATCGCTTCCCAGCACTGTGCTAATCCATGCCTGCCTGTTAAGAAAGGTGAAGTTACTTTTGCATTAATGTCCCCATATGTCTCCGAGCTTTTCCACAACCACAAAAGATGAATTTATGAGTTTTAGCTACCTCGCTCGTTTTCCTTTGGCTTCCTCATGAATAAGATTGGTTAATAGACATGATTCACATTTTCGTCTTTTAGCTGTCTGTGTAACATGGGACTCCTTGGTGCCAGCAGGTCTAGAACTTCCCAGTTAAAAGCTAATGCATCTTGTGTTGAGAAATCTCACACAGACACCTCCAGTTACTTGAGTTTGGCAATGGTTGTGTGGATTTCAAAACGATTAAGCAATGAGAAAGATTTTGTCATGTGCAATGGTGCTATAGTTTAATTTGGAATATGTATCCTTTTGGATGTTAAAATAGTAATGCCTCTGTATTCAAAGAAATAACAGAGCATTTCCTTCCTACTAGCTTGCAAAAGACAAAGAGCGCCTGCAAGCCATGATGACCCATCTGCACGTGAAGTCTACGGAACCCAAAGCCGCCCCTCAGCCCGTAAGTACTAAGCTGCACTGGGGAGACTCCACAGTGGTTCTGTGCTGCCGCCCCACCCCTAAGCACATGAGGCAGGAGAACGTATTCTGGCAGCTGGTAACACTGAAGGGTGTAAGTCAATGGAGTGTTTCTGGTGACCTTTTATGAAGAGGTGCAACGTGCAAGGCGTTTAAGAACGTAGAGGATGATTCAGAGACAGTCCTTGGCCATGAGGCCTAACAACTAGCTCTTGGGGACAGATAATTGGTGTTCTACCAGGGAACGAGAATACATGATGATAGGTCCCGGAGAGGGGTAAGAGTCTTTCTAAGTGGTGTGAACCCAGAAAGAAGACAGCTAGACCATGGAGTCAGAGAAAGAAGGCATTTCAGCCTGCATTAGCCAAGAGACAGCAGGTATGAGAAAGNCCTGTCTCACTGTCACAGACGAAAGAAATAAGAAATAGCACACTGTTGGACTAGCTGGAAGCTAACATTGTGGAGGGCATCTAATGGTTATTAGAGAGTTAGAAGTGAATATTACCCTTTTGCAGTTAGGGGATCCCACATGGTACATGGAAATTACATTTATGTTTTAGGAAATCTCCTACCTCTTGTCTCATTTCCTTTTCCTTAACCTTGAAGAGTGCCTTCTGAGCACAGACAGTTAATATCTAAGCAGAAGGATGGTTTCTAAACCCCAAATCCTGTCTTGGGCCTCATTCCTTGCTATAAATTGATCTCTTTAACAGTTGTATTTCTCATAGACTTACATTTCTAAAAATCTCCTTAGTAGCTTCTACTGATTATTCAGAATGGAGAGAGTGCCTTGCTTCTTGATTTTTAAGATTTGTAAAATTTAAAGGTACACTGCCTTTATTTGATTTTGCTTGGAGTCACTGTGTGAAAATTAATTGAGCGTTGACAATCTATAGTTAGTACCAGCAATTTTAATCAATATGCAATGATGCAGCATAATGGCAAAGTATTGGTTTATCTGTTTTGACTGATTTTTTTCTATAAATAAAGCAAACATACACCCATATACGTATGATTTATGATGATAGAAATAAAACGGAGTCAGACTATTAACCCGGCAAATATGGTAGCTTGCCAGGATGCAGTTGGCAGACAAAATTAATGTCTGAAACAGAACACATTACTGAGATATAGGACATAAAATCATTAAACACTTTGCACATCCATTTTTACTAGGAAAGAACCCTTAGTTTCCATGTGTTTTGCACTAAATGGCCGTAGGACTGAATGTGTAGGCTACCAGAAAGAAAGGGAAACAGAAAAACCTAGGCCATTCGGTATGGTAAGACCCCGAAATGACTTGTTGGGTTTCTCCAGTGGGCACAGCCAACTGCTAAGGGGATCGATAGCCTTCGGAACTCTCTTAAAGGCTTCGCGTGGCTTTTGTTTGGAGTGGCTTTTTCCCCGGGATGAAGCGTATGGGTCTTTAACCTTGGTAATAGGGGAGAGAATGGGATCATCTCCTCCTTCCTCCATGGATTCAGAGCAATGATAGAATAATATGTGGACTCAGGACTCTGGGAGGGACTCATTTTGTATCATGGGGCTCCTTGGGAGGAGGAGGGATAAAAGTAGAGAAGGATCTGGGAAACCCCGTGGGGCACTCTGTGAGGGCCGGGGCTGGGTGTTGGCAGAGAGCGCCACATAGGTAAGCCTGCCGAGGCCACGAAGGGACCCTTGGGAATCTCCAGGAAGACGTGTGTGAAGCAGCCAGTAAACAGGGAAAAGCAGTCTTGGGGGAAATGCACCAGGGAAGAAGGCTTGTCTTGATTAGTATTTAAAAAAAAAAAAAATGTTTTACATTCTAGAAAATTATAACTTTGAAGGGGACCTCCTACTAAATTTATTTTTAACTGTTCTATTGAAAATTCTCTACCACTAGTCAACATTATCTCTTAGTAGCTCAGCACAGTATTTCTTTATTAAAAGAAATAGGCACGAATATTTTTGACTGAAAAATTAATAGCTTTTGAATTCATACACAGCAGGTTTTCTTTTGCAAAGAAGTCCAATATCGCTGCACAGCACTTCTATAACCATTTATTTAGTGTCCAAGTCAAACCTTTGACAGCTAGAGCAGCGCTACAAGCCAATATAAAGAACTCCAAGATGTAAACCAACAATAGGCCGTCTGTGTGAGGTTTGCCATTGTCAAATACATAGATTGTTTGGATTAGTTTATGTAAATGTACTGTTGTATTACCCTTTGAAAAAAAAAAAGATCACATTTGTGTATGAAAAGTGGTTCCCTTCACAGGCAGCATTATAAATTCCTTATCCTTTAACTTACATGTAAGAAGTAAAAATTGGTGCCTGACAAGCAGATATTGTGTGACACTCTGTTGCCGGAGTGAACCTGCCTTCTTTTCATTTATTGGAAAATAGAAAATTTTATTACAGATACCATCTTATAAATCAGGAATTATTAAAATATGTATAGGTGAGGCATTGGGAAATTAATTATAAAAGGTAGACGTGTCGTGTTCTGCATAGATTTTTCACTTCCTTGCCAAAAAAGAAGGGTGGAGGGAAGGCACAGGCATTTCGCAGACCCTTGGTTCTTTCAATTTGAGGGATACAGAGCTATCTGATGATCGATTCTCAGGTGCAAAATATTCGTTTTCCCTGTAATTAATTTATTCCACCTTAAATAATAGAATGCACCATGTATCCTTCTAGAATCTTTGATTCGAAATAAGCAGCCATCAGGATTCAGATCTAACCATAGATGGGGACTTTTCATGTTACAGCCTTGCCAGTAAGTTGATCAAGTTTTTTTTTTTTCTTTTTTCCATTTCTGTTTAAAAGGAACTTCATGTTTATTTTAAAATTCTTAGTCACTAAGTGATAGAATGCTTTGCTGTAAACGTTGCTTTTCACTGAATGCCATTTGGGTGCTAAGTGTCATTTGTTGTATCCAGTCATCCAACCTGTCCCTGCTTCACTGCATCGGAGAAACTGCCAAACCCTTCTTGGGTTGTTCTTCCCTCAGCTCACAGGCACGTTCCCTGGACTCTGCCATGGGACTCGTCTTCCCATGCGGGTAGTGGTGGGATAGATATGCCCAGCTCCGGACAGTCTCGAGTGTTGAGACCCGGCTCCAAGCTCATGGCCCCCTGGGGGTGCATAGGTGAGCCTGAGGAGGAGTTCCCAGCCTTCCTTCTCCTTAGGACCCCTTCAGTGACAGCGCCTCCTGCTTTGCCATAAAATTCTTTACACCAAAGAAGAACTTTCCTTCAGTAATTATTTATACCCGGCGCCCACCCGGCGTGTTATTTCGGGAAAGGGAATTCCTGCCTTTAAAGTCAAGCTAGTTTATCAACAAGTATTTATGAAGTAAGCTACTAAAAGCATAGGACCCCGTCCCTGCCACTGAGGTGTTTGCAGTCTTGTGGGACAAACTAACAGCCACACACACTCACTGCGTGATCTGGGCCCCATGTCGGTGGAACAGCCGACCTGCGTCGGGGATTGAGGGAGACTTCGAGGAGAAGTGGTGTCTGAGATGGAAAGGAGTCGGATCTGTGAGACTTTCCTTGGGTTCAGAGTAGGGGCGTGTGTCTGTGAGGAAGGCGACGGGGAGAGGAAGGCGTGTCACAGGCTCAGTGTGGAGGAAGCAGAGGGCCGGCCAACATCAGATAAACTAAGCTTTCCGCTTTTGAATTTATTTTATTTGTCAGCTTTTGCTTTCATGAAGGCTGGGCCCTGAGTGGAATAGGAGACGCAAAAGTTTCCCAGAGCGGCCGTATGTTCTAGCAGTTGGGTAGGCACAGCGGGAAAAGCCTTTCTTGAGATGAGTTTTAAAAGATTGTTCTCCTTTCCGTGTGAAGAGAAGCAAAAAAATCAGACGGTAGTAAACTATCCTGATCAGACTGATGGCTATTCTTTTGTTCCCGACTCAGTAACATTCTCGGAGTAAACACCAGAGTGTATTGCTTGGGGCTTCACGTCTCCACGCTCGCTCCATGGAGGATTTGCTGAGCTGTTTCCTCGGAGGGAAGCATAACTCAGACGACAAAACAATAACAACAAAAAGAAGCATGTCTGTGTTAGGACTTTATTAAGTTGTTAAGGATTTTTTTTTTAAGACTTTCCCATCATAATGTCAGGCGACTCCTGTAAATCATAGTTTATAACACTGAGGACACGAGAGGGACACGTTACTTCAGGGTATTCCTGCTCACCGGAACACAACTTCTGACCCTGGCAAAACCACATTCCTTCAGATTTGGTGGGCGAGTAATTACAGCGTAGGTAGTATATCCTTCTTTATGAAAATGTTATAAAACGCTTACAGGAACTTGGATATTTGAAGCGAAATGCAGTGTTACATTTTCCTTTTTACGCATTCTCCTTTCCTCCAACCATAGCAATTAGGACTGTTTTGAAATAGTTTTTAGCTGCTATAAAAACAAAGTGTCCCCCGCCCCCAGCTGAAAAGGGGATCTTTTAACTCTTGAAGAAATGGCTGATCCTCTGGGCTGCTTACAGCTTTGCTTTAGGGTTAGGGAAACAATACTAGGCAGCCATACAAGATGCTGTAGTCCAACACACACAAGCTATTTTTATATACTGTTTCTCATAAAGCCCTCCCCTCCCCACCCCTCCCCTCCCCTGTACCGTCACTTTCTCATCCACTGCCCTCTGCCAGCGCCTGGCCCAGTGCAGTAGCAGGGACATCACACCAGAGCCCCCCCCTGCCGTGTGCTAGGCTCCCCACGGACGCCCCTCTGGCCTCGGGAAGGCCGGCCCGAAAGCCAGCCTCTCGCGTCTAGAAACGCCGTGCAGTTAACGCAGGCCTCGAGCCTGCTCAGGGCAGTAAAACACGAGCAGCAAAACGAGTTCTGTGAGCCTCAAAGTCCCTACTAAGCAGCTATGTCCCCTGATGTTTGGGTTTCAGGTCTGTCTTTTGTTCTCAGGATCTGTTTTCATGTGAGGCAAGAGCGCAAACAAAAATAAAAATGAGTTCTTATGGGAATACTTACGACAAGTCTGTTTCTGTCCGGGGTTTACATCAGCGGTTTGTTTATTTTTTAAAAATGTGAGTGACTCATCATCTTTAAAAGAAGAGAGGAGGTTACTGTTGAAAAACTCGAGATTAATCTCTGAGGAAAGGGCTCAGCCGAGTATCAGGCAGCTGACAGAGTTGCGTCTGGGATGGGTAGGCTTCCCAGGATAGTCCTCGTGGAAGGGAGCTGGGGGGCAGCCGGTGGTCCAGAGCTGTAAAACAGCCTGTAAGACAGAAAACCCAGAAAGAAAACCCTACAGCAAGTTGAGGTGACGTACGAGTTCAACTCCTGGCCAGACCCTCACAGCCATTATTCTCTGCCGAAGCCATCACATGACGGAAACTTGCCACATAGAAAATATCAGAGTTACTAACTTTCCTAAACATAGCAACTCCTTTTGAAATAGAAAATGGACACAGTAAGAAAAATAGGAAAAGAAGCCCTCCCNGGGGGGGGGATTATTTTTAAAACCTTAACTACGATCAGAGACACGAAGCGCACATGCTTTCATTTCTAATTGATGATTGTATTAAGATTTAATAGTTTACAATTAAGATGAATATTTCAAGATTCTAGCAAAACCCACACCGTTCCCGATTTGCTCTTCTGTTCTAAGGCTAATTCATTTTTCTTTTTTCTTTCTTTGTGTGTGTGTCCACTGTTTTCAGACAGACCTTAATTAAAAGAGCAGGTCTGGTTTGAACACAGAGCCTGTTTTGAATCCTTCTTCCCCTGCTCCATGTTATCGCTCCCTCGTGACCTTCCTCCCTGAAGATGGTTTCTCCTCAAGACAAGCATGTGATCATCAAACAAAAGTTTAAAAGTTAACAAACTTCTATAGCAGTTGACAAGGTTGACATTTCATTAACTTGTTACTTCAGCCTTCAAATGATTTCACGAAGCGCAGCATCCCCTGTTTGGAGTTTACAGCTTTTTGTTCTTCCTTCCCTCACAGACTACAGTCATGTTTAATTTGGAATCGGGGCTCCTTTGGCAAATTAGCAATTAGAACAATTTTGTGGGAATATGTATATGTGTCATTAGTTTTCCTGCAAATTAATAGCAAGGGCAGAGGTCAGGCAGAAATTTTCCACTTGACTGCCGTTCCTCTATTGAGACTTGGCACTTGGTTGTGGAATGGCCACAGCTGCTCTCAGCCACCCTCTTCCTGTAGGAACTGTCTTTTAATTAGTTTACCTCACAGCCATCATTACAAATATTACTGCCTCCCCTCCTCGAAGTAAAATTACTGTTTCTACAAAATATTCCAGTGACATCTTGCACCACCGCACATTGGTGCTGGGGTCACTCGAATGCAGCATTTAATCATTAGATCACCTCCATCCGCGTCTCCTAATTAGAACCCTTACAATACATTTTTATCTGGTAATTAGCTGAGATTGGCTGCTTCCTCTGTGGCTTATTAGAGACAGCCCAGCAGTGGGTGTGAATCACGGTGTCATTTGTCAAGCCTGGTAAGCCCCCTGTCCGCTCTCTTCTGGCTTCTTGTTTATTTCCATTTGCTACCTGTGCTCAGAAGCCTCCAAAAACACGACTGCGTGTTTCTTTGTGGGCTGTGCGCACCCTGGAGGGATTTTATTTTGCACTGTTGCTTTTTTGGTACAAACAGCCCAGGTGTTAAGACCTTTGGTAAAAGCGACAGATGTCCCGATTCTTTCCACGTTTCATGACACGATACCGTGTGACTTGTCTGATCTGCGTGAGCAGCAGGAGATGGATTTGTACTTGCCGAATGTTTACATGAGTTCTGATTGTTTCGGGTGTAGTGGTGTTGGTGTCCTCCCTCACAGAACGGGAAAGGAGGAGGCACCGTTCTTGAGGCCGTCGTGTTTCTGATTTTCATTATGTGTTTCACAAAGTTATGGTGTTTAGGGGTACTGTTCTTGAATGGAAAAGAAAAGCCAAAAAGTAGAGTTAGTCCTCAGAATCGCTTTATGGTCGTTACTCACACTCGCCTTTGACCAGCGTCTGTATTTGATGTTAAGTTCTTCCGGGGCACCAATTAAATGTTCTGTCCCTGTTTTTGTCATTTCTGTTCCAGATGCCTTCTGTTTGCTCAGTGATATTTATTGAATGTCATTTATAGGCGGGGATTAAAGCTATTCACTGAATCTTTTCCAAAAATAAGCATACAGAAAAAGGAAGCAGGCTCGTGTTTATTTTTCCCATTAACTGGGCCTGGCATCACAAGTGGGCATGTGACTTTGGGTTCAGGTTCAACATAGAGGCAAGGTATTTAATCGATCACGAGCCTCAGTTTGCTCATCTGTAAAATGTGACTAATCACATCTCGCTTATCAGTGATGGTATGAGACTTCTGTGAAATCGTGCAGGGGCAGGTGATTTATAGCGTGGTTTCTACAGACGGTATCCGTGACTTTACGGAGTGTCTGGATATTCTTAGCCCAGCAGCATCTGAATTTTAAAAGCTGTATCTTTATGAGCAGTAGCCTTTCAGGCACTAATTTCCTTGACCCGTTGCTTGGGCTGATGTTTATACATAGTGTTACTGTACTGGGTCAGTGATTAAGGCCCACGGCAAAGAGGAGGTCGGCCCCCAACCTTCCTTCTTGGCTTTTCAGCTCCGCTGTGTCCCATGGCTGCTCCTCTGAACTGTAAGCACTTCGTCTGCAAATGTGTGTCACGAAGTCAGGTTTCCAGCACTCGTACAGAAAGCAGCTCCCAGCACTGGCCCAGCTTGCTGGGGGATTTGTAAGGGCAGTGTCGTCCCCACAGCCCTCTCAGGCATGGGGGTCGGGAGAAGGGCCTGGCGTGAGCGGAGTCAGCGTTTCAAGAGGGGAGTCAGAAAGCCTCATACAAGTACAGGCTTGCAACCCGGGATTCCTTTGACAAGTACCGTATTAGTATTTACCTAACAACATTCGATCCTTCTTTTTCTCCAAATTATTTATTTTGCTGTGCTGTTTTACGGAACCACCCGAAACACATCGGAAGCATTCTCCTGGCCTTTTTCATTACAAGAGGATAAGTAGGGTTGAGTCTTCTCAACAAATCACACCTTTCAGTATGCTCTCTATGAATCCGGAGGAATCTCATTTTTAATACCTTGTACAAATAATGAATGCCTTGTCTGTCTGTAGTGGTGGAATACTTACTTTGTTAAATGATTTGAAATGTGGTTTGAGAAAAACGTTACCAAATAAGCCTACTTTGCATAAGGGTCATGGATTGGGGGCTGCCTATAAGTATGTGAGATAGCAGTTATGTGTAAATGGTAATCTGTTGCAAACAACCAAGTTCTTTAGCATAGCCAGACTTAAATTTCTGGAAGAACAAATTTTGGGTGAGGGGGACAAGCCCATTTCTCCAGTCTTAATTGAGAAGCACTTCGAGGGTAAGGCCAAATGGAGAGAAGGAATAAGTGTGCCTTCATTTTCCTCTATACNCTGCCTATAAGTATGTGAGATAGCAGTTATGTGTAAATGGTAATCTGTTGCAAACAACCAAGTTCTTTAGCATAGCCAGACTTAAATTTCTGGAAGAACAAATTTTGGGTGAGGGGGACAAGCCCATTTCTCCAGTCTTAATTGAGAAGCACTTCGAGGGTAAGGCCAAATGGAATAAGTGTGCCTTCATTTTCCTCTATATTACTTCAAATAAGCAATCTGCTTTTCCTGACTTGATGCTGTAGATTCAGTCCTATTACTGAACATTTGAAACTTGAAGAAAAAAATTTTATAGTTCCCGATCTTTTGTATGTCATTTTTTAAAAAATTAACAGGTTCTAATCCTATATTTGTTAGGCTTTCAAAGATTAGTCTTCGCCAACCCAACTGATACAACTCAATGATGGTTTTCTGGATCAGTGCCATTCATTTTAATATGAGTCATAGGCTCTACATCTTTGTGATGGCTTCCCCTGTAAAGTAGCCCCTCCCTGTGCTGGCCAGCATGGTGGCCACTGGCTACGTGTGGCTATTTAAGTAAAAGTCTAGGGGCACCTTGGGTGACTCTGTCTGTTAGGCATCCTACTCTTGGTTTCCACTCAGGTCATGATTTCAGAGTTAGTGAGTTTGAGCGCAGAGCCTGCTTGGGATTCTCTGGCTCCCTCACTCTCTGACCCTCCCCTGCTCCCTCTCTCTCTCAAAATAAACATTTTTTAAGTTTAGTTTTGATAAAAATTAAGCAAAAACAGCTCCACACTTGAACCAGCACATTGCAAAAGTGGTGTTTGGAGAGCGCGGGTCTAGCCCAGTGTATCCCAAGTGGTGGCTTCTACCAGAACTCCATCTCCCTCCATGTGGTCTGCTAAGCACAGTGTGCTACTCAAGAGGGTTCAAAAGCACAGATACCGCAAAGACGGTTCTTCATGACTGAAGAAACGTTTTGACCCAGACCTTGTCAGACTCACTGGGCTAGGTAACCCCTTTCTGCAAACGCTCGGTTTGGAAAACACCTGTGTTTCCACGGGTCAGGAGGACATGGCCAGAGATCCTGTAAACCACTAAGTGCCCTGTTCTTACATGGGACCTCACCTCCTATTTCAGTTGATTGTAAGTATCTGTTGAGAGAAGCAGAAGCAGCCAGGCATTCCCTGCCTTGTGCCTGCCGGATTTCACATGCCTTCTTGCTCACTGTTTCTTCTGAGGGTCTTCTAAGAATTCTTCTTTTCCTCGCAGCTGAATCTGGTATCGAGTGTCACGCTCTCCAAGTCTGCATCGGAGGCTTCTCCTCAGAGCTTACCTCATACTCCAACGACCCCAACCGCCCCCATCACTCCTGTCACCCAAGGCCCCTCCGTCATCACCACCACCAGCATGCATACGGTGGGACCCATCCGCAGGCGGTACTCAGACAAATACAACGTGCCCATTTCTTCAGGTAGCTACTCCAGCTTAGCCTCATGTGGACTCGTACTACGCAATTCTTGTAGACCAGCCTCTTTTTAAAAAGTGATGATTAATAGGACAATGATTCTCATTTAGCAGATATTGCGCAGAACCAAGAATTTTATAAGAACGCAGAAGTTAGACCACCATTTACATATGCATCTTTAATTAGGCAGGTAAGTAAACAACACAGTATGTGACATTATAGCAAGAGGTATACACATGCATGGATATATTATATTGATGAAGTAGATTTAAAACCGTTTAGTGTGCAAGCATGCTGAAACCTTTTCTATAAGGTTTTTTAAAACTGCAATATATAACATAATTGCTTTTGATTAAGTATTACAATACGACGTGATTATTAGGAAATTCATTTCACACAACAGTGAAAATGAGCCTGTTTAAAGATGGCAAGTCAATTATCACAAGCTACAGTAATCTCTGATCCCTAGAATTAATCTGAGCTCTAAATAATTACTGAGCTTTAATCAGCTAGTGAAATGTTTTGCATTTCTCTTTGATTCTGCTTTATGAATGACTAATAAATTAATATTTCTGTACGGAAACAGAAATAAAAACTCCAAACAATTAGATAATTCCATTTTGAATTTTGCTATTGAACTGTTAAATACAACCATTAATCTCAGATCATTTTGTGAAACCTTTCTTGGGCCGTAGCTCTGAATCGTGGTCATTTTATATTTTCAAGAAACTGTATAATGACGATTCTGCTGATGTGGTCATAAATTATCTTCTTTTGTCACTTTTGCTTCACAGGCCATTCTCGAATCTCCAGAAAAGCAGCTAACACTAAATGAAATCTATAACTGGTTCACACGAATGTTTGCTTATTTTCGGCGCAATGCTGCCACGTGGAAGGTAAGCTTTCTCCCAGGCCTGCTTAGGCATGGATCTTGCCGTTTTTTAAAAATTTTTTATTAATGTTTTTTTAAGTTTATTTATTTTGAGAGAGAGCACGTGTGCGAGTGAGGGAGGGGCAGAGAGAGAATCCCAAGCAGGCTCAGTGCTTTCAGCACAAGCCCCACACAGGACTCGATCCCACAAACCGTGAGATCACCACCTGGGCCCAGATCAAGTGTCAGACGCTTAACCAACTAAGCCAACCAGGCACCCCGGATCTTGCCATTTACAAAAGAGTGTGTTGTAAGTTACATGTGTATTGTTTTGAGGCACATCAAGAGTAAAATTTATGGGAGTATTTTATGGAGAAAATAGTTTATTGGGATTCTCCTGCTACACTGGCATCAGATTTATCATTTCTTTCTGGTTATATAATATGTAGGGAAAACTCATGCTTTGCAGTCTTAAGTTACCACCAGAATTTGCCAAGATGCATCGCTAACTTCTTTTTCCACCAGGGGAGATAAGATAAACTTCACATAACCTTCACAGGTTTTATAAAAACAAAAAAACACACACAAAACAAAAAGCTCCTTCCTGTAATTAGTAGAGAAACCTAGACAATCTAAGTAGTAACACTGTATGGGGGAGTCATTTCAGGAGAGCAAAATACATTATTAAAGTTTTTGAATTTAGCCTTTTTTTTTTTTTGCATCAAACATCAAACGATTAATCCAAGATTCATAGATAGTCTGAAAAAGAAAATTCTGTACCTTCACTCTAACACCATTTGCTATAAAACAGACCAGATTCCTCAACTCAACAGGGGAAGGCCCTCACCAGACAGGAGGATCACAGATTCCTTTAGTATTTTTTCTGCTATATTCATTGAAGCCCTCACAAATTTGTGATTCTTTACTGCTCTTAATTTCTTGGTTTCACTGTTCCTGCTACAGAAGAGGGCAGGTCCGATGTGACTTTTTTTTTCTTTTACTACCTAGAATTGTTAGACTCCCCAAATTCCACCACATTCAGGAACATTTAAAATGCAAATATCTTAGGATATGCTACCTGTCATTATTATAAATATAGAGATTTATGATAGGATGCAAAGGAAATTTGCTTTGCTACATTTTAAATTTTAGACAGGACAAAAACAAAAACAGAAAACACATTTCCTCTGTTACGTTCTTGATAAATGAGCATTTGAAAATACAATGAATATAACTGTAGAATCAATTTATCAACATTACACAGCCCTGTGTATCTGTTATGGCTCAAAGTGTCCCTTTTTTATTTCCATTAAAACACGTGGGCCCTGAAGGAGACCTCTGTTGAAGATCTTACCCTTTCTTCCTCAGCCTCCCATAGGAGATAAAGTCCAAAGTATCTTGAGCTATGAATGCTTTTCCAGCTACAGGAAGTATAAGCATGAAGCAGACATTTTCTTCCAGTTGCCTTTTTTAAATAGCAAATGATCAAATTTAAAAATAATTACTAGTTGTGAATATGAAATTTAAGCTCAGATCTACAGCTTTAACTTTTTCATTTTTGCAAACTACAGGAAAAAGTGCCATCAGGATGAACAATCCTAGATAAAGTCCTGAATGACTCATAAACACGTATACACTTCTCTGCGTGTCCTCGTTTGTATTATAATCTTAAAAGATGAAGTGCCCAGTTTAAGTTACGACTAAAAGGGGCTTACTCATCTTTTTGGGAAAACTGGATTTCTAGATACTTTCGTATCGACGTGCAGTCTTGGAAAACAAACCCTAAGTTTGAGTTTCTATCTTACGTGGCCGTATGTGCTTCAGACAGATCGATAGCAATCCTTCTGGCACATGTGGTTTCTTTAGACCTTTTGCAGGGCTAAACATGTCGATGCTTATTTTTAAATATTAGACAATGATAAGGTTGAAGGGAAATGTTGATTTCTTTCCCATTTGTGTCTTCTCTGTGTATACGTGAGCCGTCTGGGATTTCTTAAAAGAAAATTGGGGTTTATCTTAACCTCCTCAGGATTACTCTTACAGGAGGTAAGAGGAGACTCGAAGTATCCCTCTGCTATGCCTTCGTGCAGTATAAAAAAAGAAAATGCTTCTTGAAAGAGCAGACTCTAATTCTACTTGGGAGGGCAGATTTCTTCCCGTAGAACATGAGAAGACATTTCAGAGATTTTTCTTTTGTTTGGTTCTTACGCAAACCTCTTGCGCCACTTGGAATCAGAGGTGTCCTTCCATAAGCAACTGGGTGTTTTGAACCTCCCCCAATTATGCTGACATTGCTCAAAAACTCTGAGGCTTTATCCTGTGGATTCCCCTTGTGAGGAGTTGGTAACTTAGCTGTGAAATAAAACTTGCCTCCTTATCTTCCGGATTGAAACAGAAAAATCCTCACTCTCTGGTTTGACCCCTCACGGAGTCACCGGTGGTGATAACCTAAAAATGGAAACCCTTCTCCGGAAGCTTGGAGAGGGAGGGCCGCAGGTGGCACCAGACGTGGAATGAGGGAGTGGAGGTACTGTGAGGCTCGGGAGATGGGATTGCTGCGCCCCCTCTTCCTGCCACAGTGGTCACCCTGCTTCTTCCCTCTAAGAAGAAAGTTTTGAGTACATGACATGAGTCTTTCTGCAGTGTCCTTGTGGCTCATTTTTCAACCAAGAAGGCCTCCTCCTGGCCCCATTTTTTCTGAAAATCAAAGGAAAGATAAGCTGTTGAGTTGAGATCCCCTTTCTGGTGGAGTGTAGATGGCAAGGGTCTCAGAATGATCTTAGAAGTGACTTTTAACCTCTAGAAAGAAACATGGTTGGGGGGTGTTGGGGGGGAGAAATATGCGTCTTTAGGAGCCATCAGCTTCAGGAGTATCTTGTTGCCACTGAGAGTTCTGCTCATGTGCTCCTGTGGCGTTTTCTCTTCATTAAGATAATTGTCCTTAGCAGGGGCCAAGTTTTTGTAGATACTGGGGAAGGTAAGCATAGCTTGATGACGGATACCGATGCACTGGGGATCGTGTCATTCCCTTATCCTGTCACCCACAGGAGACAATGCTCTCAATGGCAAAATCCAATTTAGATAAATCTGACAAAACCCGTAGAAGTTACTAAAGCCAAAATATTGAAGAACAAAAAAGAACTAGAACAAAATGGATTTAACAGTCTTCCCACCTGGCACGATTTCTTTATATACCCTTTTTTACAGGAGAGAAGTGGGGTTAAAGGGGACAGTTGTATGGTTTTATGTGTTTCTCTCTTTTGGAGTCATATTAACAATATTTTCAGATTTTTACTGTGAAACCTATTTGGAGCTGATACGCATATTAAGTATTTCTTCCAGTTCACTACTACCAGAGACGAAATTTAAATGCCAAAGTATAATTGATGATGGGTAATTTTGGTTTTTTGTTTTTGTTTTTGTTTTTTTTAATTTCTCCTCTGGGAAGAGGCATCCTTCACCACAAGAAGGTCGTCCACGGGGGTGGTAGCTTCAGGTCTTGGGGACGGTGTTACAAATGTGGACTGTGAGGCTGAATGTACTGCTGTTTTTGGAGTCTTTTCTTATAGCAAATGTAAATGTTCTCTCTTTTATACTTGCTGCAGAATGCAGTGCGTCATAATCTTAGTCTTCACAAGTGTTTTGTGCGAGTAGAAAACGTTAAAGGGGCAGTATGGACAGTGGATGAAGTAGAATTCCAAAAACGAAGGCCACAAAAGATCAGTGGGTACGTCCACCATGTTTGAACTTCTTAGCCTAGCTTGGATTGTGCTATAACAAGTGTAAAGTAGAGGCTTTTGGCTGCTAGATGGTGTTAGACCAGAGAACTGGATCCACGTTGTCTCGATTAAGGGAAGCAAAAAAGCATTTCATCCCTCCTGTTTTGTATACCCACCAGTCCCCCTGCCCTGCTTGCCGGTCTTTGTTACATCACACGCTAGTAGCTTTTAGGTGGCAATGCATATTAACCCTCACAAACCATTTGCTTATGCTTATTGCATTTTATTTTCTTTTTCCTGTTCCCTGTATTGGATGTCTGTTCTGCCCCCCAACCCCGTCTCCTTTTGTTGCCACTCCATCTCCTTTGCTGCCGCTCCTACCCCAGGGTGCCATTCGCACCAACCTCTCACTGCATAAGTGCTTTATCAGAGTAGAGGATGAGTTTGGGTCCTTTTGGACAGTTGATGATGAAGAGTTTAAACGTGGCCGCCATATTCAACGAGGCCGTCCTCGCAAATACTGCCCCGATGAAAACTTTGACGAGCTTGTCGCACAGTAAGAGCCTTTACTTGCTTTTGTTTTTTTTTTCTGCTGTTGCTTTGGCTTTGCATGGTTGACTCATCCCATGTAGTTTTGCATTTCACCAAGTAGCAGTGCCACGGCTTTCTGCAATGGAACTAAATTGTGTGATTTGTACATGTATTTCTCTTGTTTCTCTTTGGAACACCAGTGCCTTGAATAATGCTTTTTTGACGTCTTTNTTTGGCGGGAAAAGGCAGCTTTTATTTAGAGTTAAAATGGGTCTTTAAATTTCTTGTTACTTGCTCATTCAGTGTAATAATAATGTAAAATGAATGATTAGAGAGAAATCAATAACAGCAAATACACTTCCTTTAAAGGCCAGTCATAAATCCGGGTGACTTCCTCCTGGAAGCCACACCTTCCCTTCCGCGTAGGCTGGAGACCTTTTGTCTGCCCGATTGATTAGTTAAGGGACACAGCACCAGATGTCCTCACCACCGCCACATGTGGCTGTGCGAGCAAGGTTTCATCCCAACCTCTGTCCATAGGAACAGCCCTTCCTCCTCCGGTCATTCTGGAGTTGGACTCTGACCTCCCCTAGCCCGATGCCCCAGAGTTTCGGCCTTTCTTGTGGATTCATGGCCGCTACTAAAACTTGGCAGAGAGCGGTCCATATTTTTGCGAGAAAAACATTCCCCAGTGGAGGGGCTGGTCTAACTTCAGCCAGAATTGTACACCCAGGAGGATCCTGGAAGAGGAAAGTCATCCCTAGAGGCGTCCACCCACCCCAGCCCTATACTACAGTCCAGGGCTGTGGGGAAAACCTACCTTCTCTTGGGTTGTGTGAAGGGGGGAAATTTCGGATTTGGAAGGATACCAGGAAGCTTAAGATAAAACTTAGCTAGGAACTCAGGGGGAGGATTGCGTTTAACTTTGAGTTTTTATCTTTTTCTCATGCAGTAACCCTTCCCTTATTAAAAACATGCAAAGCAGCCACGCCTACTGCACACCTCTCAATGCAGCTTTACAGGTAAGATTAATGGTCGTCCCGAATATGCAGCAGAGGCCCGTGTCTCCCCCACTCATTTCAAAATATATTAGCCTCGCTCTAATTAGATATTAAATTTTAATTCCGTTAAACTTTTTTCTTAAGTGCACAAAGCATCGTACTCCCTGGAGGCAAACACATTGGGCTGTTTCAGCATTAGCAGGATGCTTAGCATTTTGAATATTGTGGCAAAAAAATTAAAAGTTCACTTATTAATATTTATCAGCAGTATCATAATTTCCATCCTCTTATTTCAGAATTTCACTTGAGGCAAAAATACCACAAGTGTAATTACTCTAGCACAGCTATTAATGTGCTGGATGATAGGCCACTGGATCACATGACCTTCTATTGTTCACGGGCTTAAAGAGAAAGCAGAGCTTTTTATTTCTTCTTCTCAAGTCTGTTTTAGCATCTTTAGTCCATTGCGGGGGCAGGGGGAAGCGATCCCCACTCGGTTCGCTTGGTAAAACTACAAGGTTTCTGCTTGAACCAGAGAGGTGTTCAGGAGAACTCTTTACGTTCCCAGCAGATTGCTCAAGATTACATAATGAACGCACAGAATGTTTGTTTCCTCCTGACAGACCAGGCGCTCATTACATAACCAGCGTTACCCCGGGATGAAGAGCCTGGTAACGAGCAGGAGTGAGTTTACCCCCCAGCCACGAGTTAACCAAGGCAGGCAAGCCTTCTAGCTATCACTTTCCTCAGTGATCCAGTTTGAGTGGGACCCCGGCTTCTTGCTAACTTTAAAAAGATATTTTCTCTAGATCGTTTGGACACATGTAATCCAGTGCCATCAAGACTTTTACAGCTCTTGATAGGCGTGCCTTTAACACCCCAAAATGGGTACTTTGGCCTTACAATGTGCTGTGCCCCTCCAGAGGGCCCTCATACACACCCAGATACAACCATTTTCTGAGAAACAACCAAATTTGAAAAAGACTCCTTAAGGGAGAAGGGGAGAGAATGAAAAATGGTTGAGATACTTTACTTAACCTTATGGGAACAGAGCAAGTGCAGTGAAGAGGAGACCAGGACGGCGCCAGGTCGTCACTGAACAAACATTTTCTGGGCACCTAACCCGCCACCTCCAGAATCAGGACAGGCTCCCAGCAGTAGAGGATCCACCTTTAACGCCGTTGCTGTTCAGAGGCAAATGCACTGAACTTAGCTTGTCAGTAATTATATTTATTTATTTTTAGCCTGAACCAACTTTACTAGGAGGAACTACTTTCTGAGTTTCTGTTAATTACTTGTAGTTTACACAGTAACTTTAGAAAAGCAAATGAGCGCATGCTTAGATGCCGCCACTGTAAATACCATTCATTAGTAACTTATTTTCCCTGGAGTCTTGTGAAGTGTGAATTTAAAGGCTGCTCTATCTGGAAGAGTATTAAGATTACAAGCACATTTTACATTCATGAGGCGGAAAGGAAAGAGAAAAAAAAAAAAAGGCAGTGAGCCTCTGGATTCTCTTAACTATGTGACTGATTTAAATTAGCATGGCTTATCCTGACAGACCTGTTCACGTTTCATCTCGAAAACGGTGGTTTTGGGCGTGCTCTGTCCCCTTCCTCTAGTCCCTTCCAGTGGTAACCCCAGCCTGTCCTGCACTCTCCCCACAACACTTTGCGTGCCTCACGAGGTGAGGCAAATACATGGATGCAAATTCACCATTTGAGGAATGGATCTTTTTTCCTCTCCTCTAGGAGTTCGGATCCATGGTCAGTAGACAGTCTCCTGTAACTTTCTGCTGGGCAAATTAAATCAGGATTCTACCAGCAGCCTTTGCTTCCCATGATTGCCCATTTCCATTTTTCAAGACAAGTAAAAATAATAGTGGAACAACATCTTAAAAAGATTACTAGAGCAACATAATGCATGATATACAATATATAAAATAGGACAGCAGAATCCACTACAGAAATAAAACATTGGACGTGAGACAGATTGCATTATGCTCTGAAAAAGTGAAGTAACTAAGGGTAACCGTAAAGCTTCTTATTTATAGACTGCCTTTCCCCCGAGGATCCTAAGCATGGTTCATGTTCCAGGAGCAGTGCTACCTACAGACTTCTGCCCCATTGCTTGAGCACCTGAGTTTTGGGTTTTTGGGAGTTTGGGGGGTTTTTTTCTTTGTTTTTTTGTTTGTTTTTTTTTTGGCAGACGTGCCAGTTTGATACGAAACCACACACAGTAGTTCCCAGGACCATTTATATAATTAAGTCCATTATACAAATTGTAACCCACCTGCTCCCACTGTAGGCATCGGCTGCAAAAAAGAAGCACTTTGTAACACAACAGTAGTNNNNGTTTTGATCACTCACTCCACAAAGAATGTGCAAGGGGCTCTACTTCATTCTCTTTGCTGCCCACTTAAGGGATAAGGCTGGCTTTCTTCACTCAGATTTTGTTGCCTCACAACCAAAGGGATCAGGAGAAGTCCTTACCTTTTGGATGCCTTTCACCACTGTGGCTGTTGGGCCTTAGCCCATGTTTTGATTGACCTTCACCTGGGACAATAGGAGAGCCAAGGAGAACAGATCATCTTAAAAAGGTTGCTCTACCATAGGGTGACCAACTTCTTCCACAGAACACATTCTGACACAAATTGCGGTTTTGCATTTACCTCTCAGTTTTTGACTTGAGAAGCTGCTAGAGAAACAAATCCCAAGCTCTAGAGATGCCCCCACTTGCACCAGGTTCTGACTGTGTAATAGTGAAATGCTCTCACGAGAGCTGACGGTTCCTGCTGAACTTCCATGATCCGGAGAGAGGCGTGATCACGGAGTTGTCGCAAATCAAGGCAGTTAAGATGCTTGTCCAGCTGCAGTTTGCAAAAAAAAAAAAAACTGGCAACAGTTCCTGATTTTTGCTCGGCCAAAAAAAAGAAAAATGCTTTATTGCAATTACAATAGATCCGTTGCAAAAAGTACTTGATGCAAATTCTTTAACAAACTGTAGGAGAGAGGAGAATGTTCAGATGGACTGTTCATCAAAATGAGTTCACCACATTTGAAAATAAAAATGGGATTTACCCCCCACCCCTGCTTCTTGAAAGAAGGCAGTTAGGTAAATACAGACGTGGAGGGAAGGGAAATCTGTGGGTTGCAGAGGGCCTGGCTTTGAAATTGTCAGCGCCCAGTTACATGAAGGCCCATCACGGGGGCTTGTATCTAAGAAGGCAGTCCTGGCTTTCACTCTGTACAGTGAGCAAGGCTGCAATTGTCATAACAGGCACATTCCCTGCAGCCCAGCTTTGCACCCGTTCTGTCCTCATTTTTGGCTCTTTCTTCCTCTCTAGAGCCAGGATTTCTAGAATACTTTGGACTCTTGGATGACTGGCCAATTGAAGTCACCGTGCCAGATTGTCTTGTGATTGTACTTTTTCCTCATTAGGATGGAAAGCCAGGCACGCTGTAGTCTGTAAGAAGACAGTTTTGATAAATCTTGGTCTAATTGCACTGCCAGTTTTTCAAAGTCTGCCCTCTTTAATAAAATGTAAAGTCACTGGGTCATAATCACTACCCACATGAAACAATATGGATACTTTAGTCCAGGGTTGTATTTAACTGTTGGCTGCATTTTAGACTGGGTGGTCATTTTATCCAAATGCGGGAGTATAGGGAGTGAACAGTATCCCCCCCACCAGACTTTGGGATTTCTTATTTTCTCCAATTCCACACTTTTTTTTTCTTTTGCTGACACTCATATGGAGTGACAGGTATCTTTTTTTCTTTAGTCCTAAAATTCCAGGTGACCGGTCTGAGTCTGAAAGATTGAGATAACTGGTCGAAGGTAACACCACGCAAACTACACTAAACAGATTCAAAAATCATTAAAACCAAAATGATGGGGGGGGGGGAGATAAAAATTGACTCCAATTCTATAATCTCTTCCTTTTCTATAGGATCTAAGAGGTAAATGTTTATGGAAGTTCTCATAAGTTTGAGCTGTGTGGCCAGAATAATTGGATCAAATCTTTAATATCCAATACTGGAGTCATCAAAGTGGATAAAGAAATGAAAATTCCATTATATTTCCCTGTGATCTGGAAATATTCAGTTCCTCTTGAAGGAAGGCATCAGACAGAAAGCTCATTTCAGATAGCCTTGTCTAAACCATGTGACTCTAACCCAGCAGGGCTGAATTGAGCCCTCCCTCCCCGTGAGTGCCTTGGGCCCTGCCAGCTCTTGGAAACCAAGCTTGGGACATGGGTCCCAAGCCATACTGTGACAGCAGAATCCTCTTACACCTGTTAGAAACGTGTATTCTCCAGCCACACTGTCAACGTAACCAGAAGACCCCTGAATCCACCCCTAATTCGCTGCTCCTCCCTCCGTGCAGATTCTGTGTCCTCATGCATTTTCTCTCGGTTGCTAACAGGCTTCGATGGCTGAGAACAGTATACCTCTATACACTACGGCTTCCATGGGAAATCCCACTCTGGGCAACTTAGCCAGCGCCATACGGGAAGAGCTGAACGGGGCAATGGAGCATACCAACAGCAACGAGAGTGACAGCAGTCCGGGCAGATCCCCTCTGCAAGCCGTGTGAGTACCGCCCACCCCCGAAGGCCTCTGCATTCGATGGGCACACGGGCTCTGCCCGAGCTGCTTTTCCTGCCCTCGCTGGGAGTTCTGCTCGCCTACAACCGAGGTAGAAGTCGGTGCTTCTGGAAATGGTTAGCTCGGTTAGCACATAAAAGGACCATTTATACTAACGTTCCCATAAAAGCAATCAGCTTCATGCAGCCCTACAAGTGCACACGGCAATAAAATGGGTGACTCATTTGCTTTTTTTTCCCCCGGCTTGGCATCTTGGGCCATTATTTAAGCCACATTACCTTTCCCTCCTAAAATCGGTACGCGTCTCTGTGAGGTTGCTCAACTTGCGGGCGCGCCGAACCTGGCAGGGGGGGAGAGGGTGCTTGTTTACCTGATTGCGGTAGTCCGGCCCGCGACCACCACGCCAAAGCGTGGTGACCGAGCATTAACGATGGCACCGGGGAAAGGCGGCGTGATTTATAGATTGCTCTTAAAATATCAAAAGGAAAATTAATAGGAGCATTATAGCAGCAGACGGCAGTATAATGAGCACCATATAACTGAATGAAGTGGTGGGCGATGGTTTCCCTTGCTGAACGTGAACGGCACGGGGCCTGGGCCAACCACCCGAGAGGCTCTGAGGCCTCCCGAGCGGAGGAAGGGCCCCCTGTCCGCCAGGGAAAGTTGCAAAGAGAAAAGCAGCCACATTTTCCCAAGTGATTGCATTTGCAGGGGATGCTGGAGAGTGAGTGCGGTCTCTCCCTTTTAGCAAATGGCTGCTACGCTGTTGCCCCTTTAAAGAGAGAAGTCAATCCAACCTTTCCCATACTGGCACCTCCTGGAATCGGCCACTTGTCTACACACAGTTTGTGAATTCCTTGACCGACATCTTATTTTAAGATCATTTGAGTGATAGTGTCACCTGGAGCGATGAGGAGCAGAAGGAATTGGCATCTAATGACAA
>NW_027531000.1:4887579-4892967 GCF_008692635.1 Crocuta crocuta | reverse complement strand
GGGGGGGGGGGTTCAAGGGAATCTGAAATTTGATGATTTAGCACTTGAACTTCATGCCCAAAGAGCTTTGAAAAGGATCTTTAAAGATGGAAATGATCATTTTTAGTTGACAGGAACCATCTCCTCACATTTAGTACACAACACATTAAGAATGCGTCTGTCTTCCGCACTGATACTGCCACACATCATCGCTTCTAAAGCAATCTGGTGTCCCCGACTTGATTGTTATCACGCTCGTGTTCATTTTTAAATCACTGTCATGACAGGAGTGTTTACTCAGATATTAAGGAAGTTCAGAGCAAATATAAATTGGTATATAAGCTACTTCAAGCAATACCCATTAAGGCAAATACATCTGAAGTTGCTGGATGGAAGAGACGATTTCTCACGACCTGTACACACTCCAAAGGGTCGGTTGATGTATATTCCTATTCCTATTCTTTAGTGCAAAGGATTCCTGAAGAGAGAAAGCTATTTGGATCAAAACCTCAGGCAACAGTGTAGACTGATGCTAATTTTGCCGTACACGATAAAGCCCCTCCAAAGGTAATCACTTTGAATTAACCCCTGCGTGACCAGAAACCCTATTTCACGAGCCGCAGGGATTTTAGCGAAATGAAGGTTTCCCTTGTTTTCCGTCGTGTTTAAGGAAACCCTATGTAAAGTGTCCCCGGCTTAGGCGGTTTGCTGAATATAATTATGTGTTAACAGCACCGTCCCTGCTTCTGGTGTCCGTGTCACAGACTGTTACTCCTTTTGACCCTCTGTTTCCATTAAGCGCGCAGTTTTCCTTCTTGGGCATCATGCATTACCCCGTGATGATGCAAATTGTTTCTTAACTGTTCTAGTCTATTGGAATAAATCAAGCCGTAAACTTTATGGCGTGCCTTAAAGAACCTTGTTAGGACCTGCAAGCCCAAGCTCCGATCTAGTGTGGAAACAGAGCTCTTCATTCTTACCCTTTGTGTGACACTCCAGTACTACAACGTTTTTTCTCCTTTGAAACACTAGAAAGTACTCCCATAATTATGGCTTTGGGGCATTATACTTTTATCCTGATAGGAGCTAACGGAGCTACAAAGCAAAATACTCCATGCTGTGCACACACCCTCAGAACACAGTGCCTCTAAACACCAGTCAGCTTTAGTTAAAAACTCTCGTGTTCCCAGAGTGGCTAAACAAAGGAATTACTCGGATGTAAGAAGGGAAATGTGTGGTTTTGCACAGTTACTCATTGGGAAGTAGGAGAGGGAGAGAGAGAGGTGGGGCAGGGGGCTGATGTGCAAGATGGCGCATCCGTGCAGTTCCCATTTCCAGGAGACACGGGCGTGTGTGCGCAGAATGGTCTCTTAACTAGTTTGCATCTTACCTGAAATGTATCTTGCTTGGAAATCCATTCGCTTTTATTCTCTGAAGCACCACGTGCCCGTGTGACTACATTTGCCACGCTCAGGGGGATCTGCTGGTATCAAGAAAGGTTGTGAGGCTGGATTGCGTTTCTCGGGAGCTTTAAGGAGCCTTAATATCGAACTCAGTTGTGTTGTCAGGCTGTCACACAGATCTCGTCAGTTAGCATTTATCGGGGACCCGCTCGGCATCAGGCACTGGGGCGAGCCAGCACGCACGAGAGGGTCTTAACCTGTGTCTTCAGGACCGTAAATAATCATACCCGAGTTTAGCTGCAACTTTGAAGGGAAAACAAAATATTCTCTGATGTGACCTGTGTTTAGGGAGACTTACACTCTGTCTGGTTTGGTTTTGTTTGTTTGGTCAGAGTCAAAAATTAGAAAGCAAGAACTTCATGAAGAACGTTCTGTCTCTCAGTCTTCCTACCCCCTCCCAACGCAAATTCAGGTTTATAAACCCAAACAGATTAATAATTCTGATCTCTCAAGGAAATAAAAGTAGGAAAATGTTGATCCAGGATACTACAGGGAACTTTAGTACAGGACTTGGTAACACGTAGATAACGTTTCTCGCCAGACGTTATCAGTGGAGAAGAGGGGGTAATTTTTGAAGTAACAGAGCTACTGAATAGTGAAAATATGATACTGCAATACGAAGAAATGTTCACCATTCTCAGTGATCCAAGAAAAGCCTTTTAAGGTAATCTGAGCTTACGTTACACCACTAAGCAAAAAAATATTTTAAAATATATTTATGAGGGGCACCTGGGTGGCCCAGTCGGTGGAACATCTGACTTCGGCTCAGGTCATGATTTCGCAGTTCGCGGGTTAAAGCCCTGCGTGGGGCTCTGTGCCGACAGTTCGGAGCCTGTATCCTGCTTCGGATTCTGTGTCTCCGTCTCTCTCTCTCTCTGCCCCTCCCATGCTCTCGCCCTCTCTTTCTCTCAAATCTAAGCAAACATTAACCAACAAATTTCTCTAAATAAAAGTTAACACCTGGAGCTGATGAAGTTGAATCTAAACTGATAGAGCCCCTTTGGAAATTAATACTGTAATAAATCATAAGACCATAAACATGTTTTTGGCCTTTGCTCCCAGAATTTCATTCTTAGAAATTTATCCTGCGGAGGTAAATCACCAGAAATAGGAAGATTAATGGATAAAAGTGGTTACTGTATTATTCAAAGAGCAAAAGAAGGGACGAGAAAAAGACAGTCCTAAAACATCCAGCATTAAGGGACTCATGGGACCACACAGGGGATCTCATATAGCCAAAGAAATTACAACTGGAAAGGAAGCAAAATAATCTGACCTCCGTTATGTATGCGGTATGTAAAAATACTAGCCCAAATCAGAATGGGCAAAAACAAAAAGCCTTATTAATTTGGCTCTATGGGTGTTTTGTTTTTAAAGGAGTCATCATCATTACACCTAATTCTTCCCAAAAGAATAGAGGGTCTCCTACCAGGGCTGGCTTCAGCGGTACAGTCAGAGGTCTCAGTACTCTGCCATTTCCACACTGAAGTCCTTCCTGATCCTTGAACCACATCTCTTTTCATGGGGGCTTCGCAAATGACAGAGCCAGTCCTGGGTCTTCCTGTACAAACACAAATAAGTAGGACCATTGAACAAACTAAAAAGAAGATGGGAGCCCGACCATTAAAACGCACTATACCACAACTTCGATAAATTCCGTTTTGCAAATAGTTTTTAAGAATGCGGGCACACTTTTTTGAAAGCTATTTATCCTGACATCTACCCCCAAACACTCTCTGGGCTGTGCTAATTTTAGAGTCAATTGGTTTTCTGAGGGTTCACATCATCAAGGGCAGTCCAAAGCACTCCTGTTTGTTTTTAAATGGTTCGAGTGGCCTTTGGGGTTTGCATACATCAATTATTTAGGAAGTCAGCCGTCCCCAGTACCACCTCTTATTACTAATACTTGATAATGTCAATTAAAAAATCCTCCCTTCCGCAGCCTGTCCCAGCGATGGGACCATTTTAACTTGAATGGTTCTTTTACATATCAAAAGGCTTGCAACAGAAAGCAATTTGTGTTTGCAAAGGATCGGTTGTAAATATGATTTACGAACAACATCTCTCAATTGTTATCGGAGCGGTTTCTCAGATCCCGGCCGTCCCCTTCAGGTGAACCCTGTGCGGGCCCATAATGAGAAAGTTGGCAGAGCTCGTCACAGGCTGCGGGTCCCGGTGGCCGCGACCAGCCGGGCCTCTTGTTTTGCCTTGTTTACAGCTGACAGCGTTATTATTCTGATTGGGGCTCTGCTCTCTTATCATATTGTTGTGTTGGGCGAGCCTTTTCCTCTCCGTTTGTGTTTCCTGGCAGGGCTTTTCTCGCCTTATTGACAGTTTGTAAAAATATGCATTAATTTGGAGTTTCAAGCATGTATCATGGTGTCTCTTTGCTGTGTTTGCTTGAAGTTGATTAATGATAGAACCTCGCTTGGGGTCAGTCTCTGGAGACGACTTTCACAGGTTCTGCATGTTAACGAGCAAAGCAGAACACACAGCAAGCCGTGATTAGCCCAGCCTCCCGCACTCCGTGGGCCCCCCGACCACCGTTGTATTACAGATTCTCATTTCACGTCATTCTTGGAAGATTTGTATTCTTCCACCCAGGATGCCCCTACGGGGCCTGTTATCGAGTACTCAAAGTGTGGGCCGCCTCGGACCAGCAGCATTGCCTGGGAGCTCGTCAGACATGCAGAGTCTCGGGCGCCCTCCCCCCCGGCCCCCCAGCCCTGCTGAGTCGCACGCGGCACTTTAACAAGAGCCCAAGGTGGTCTGAGTGCGCTTTAAAGTGTGAAACACACCCCCAGAGGAGACAGGCTGTTGCTGACCGGGGATTGTTCTAGAGCAGCACTGCCCCACGAGACCTTCCGCCATGATGGAAGTTTTTCTCTGCCTGCCATCCGGTATGGTGGCCATGGGCCTCACGGGGCCCTTGAGAGCTAGAAACGTGGCCCCGTGAGCCCTTGAAACGTGGCATGGAGCAACTCCATTTCAAACTGCATGACGTTTTCCGTAATTTGAATTTAAATACCCACAGTCCAGTCCTCCATCCAGGGAGGCTTTTGTGGCCCCAGACCCCCAACTTGCCTCGGTCGGTCGGGAAGGGCGTTCGGTGAACCTGTCTTCGCTTCTTCCAGGCATCCTGTGCACGTCAAAGAAGAGCCCCTCGATCCGGAGGAAGCTGAAGGGCCTCTCTCCTTAGTGACAACAGCCAACCACAGTCCAGATTTTGACCACGACCGAGATTACGAAGACGAACCAGTAAACGAGGACATGGAGTGAGCGTCTCCGGGTGGGCCAACCCCCAGAACGAAGATCGGGAAACAGAACAAAACAAAACAAAACACGTCAAAAGTTAGCGGTGAAATTGTTCTCCACTTGTTGTACAGTCTGGAGGATTTTCACTCCATTCGGACACCTCTGAAACGTGTTAACTCTGAGTGCCATCAAGAATCCCATTTGGGAGTATTTTTGATTTTTCTACTTTTTGTTGAAAAAAGGAATTTGTACTCTGTGCATTGGATGGACTTGTTTGGTACTTGGGATTTTCCTCTCCTAACAGTCAACATCAGTGTTGTAAATTTGCTAAACTGATTCACTTTTAGCAGCAGACTCGGAACTGCCGTCCTGCTGACGCCGCGGGACACCGAGGACACCCAACTGAGCATGTGCGTCTGAGCTGTAGACCCAGCCTCTGCCCAGAATTTAAGGATTCCAATGGACGACCTATTTGCACAGTACTGCATGTTAATTATCACTGCCTTTATTGCTTTTTTTTTTTTTTTGGTTCGTTTTTGTTTTGCTTCCAGTTGGGATGGGGAAGGCCTTTGTGTGTGTATGGGGGGGAGGGGGTTAAAAAGTAATTATCCCAGACTTTTTAATGTATTGCCTTTTTTTTTTTTTTTTTTTTTTTTTTTTTTTTTTTTTTTTTTCCTTTTTATTTTTTTGC
>NW_027531000.1:4856530-4887463 GCF_008692635.1 Crocuta crocuta | reverse complement strand
TTTTCCCCTCTTTTTTATTTTTTTGCTTTTTTTTTTTTTTTTTTTTTTTTTTTTTTGCTTCTACTATACCATTTTAAGTTCTGACCTCAGGCCTCCATTTGGGCCCACGGCCTCCTGGAGGCTTAAAGTTTTCTGTACCTTGTGATGAATGTTAATAGGTGTTTTTATTATACAAAGCTGAATGTCATTTCTCGTTTTGTAGTTTTCTGTCACTCATTCCATTTTCCTTCAGACATCACCACGTTTTCTCTGAAGTCAGAAAACATTCCGTTTTGGTCTTTTTCAAAAAGGTCCCAAATGCTGCACTCTCTACACATGAAGGTCCTCTCACACAGACCTGAAGTCCTGCCAGAAAGAGAATGAATGACAGAAAAATAAAATTAAAAGAGAGAGAGAGACACCCTAGGAACAATGCAGATTCATTCCACGAAGCAGTATTGGAGGTGGGAAGGGGGTTGTTTGTTTTCAGATTTTTTTTTTTATTTAATTTTTTTCGCAGCCACCATCCTCGTCAGTAAATGCCACAGCATTCTGCCAGCACAAGGCAACGTAGGCAGCACTTAGCCCCCAGATTCTCCCAAGAGACGGACAGCGTGGCTGCGGAAGGCTCTCCCTCGGGTCACCAAGTTGCCGCGGGCCACAGGTCTCTGACGTTAAAACCCGCGCGGGTTGCTTTGTTTGCAACATGGCCAAAGAGGTGGCTTCCCTGAGCAACTCTGCTGAAAAGTGGTTGGCGGCGCTGAATTTAAACCTCAGTCCAGACCTGCTTGGTGGCATTAATCTGTTTGAATGCAAATGAGATTTCAGATTGAATTTGTTAGGGAAGTTAATGAGGACTGAGTTCAGCAAATGCTGAAGCGTTCATTTCAAACGTGCAAATTCGGTCCTGCGATTGGGTTTGTTATGCAATAGGATCGCACCGAGCCCGGATCCACTACCCACAGTGGGAGACCCGGAGGAGACAGGGGCGCACGGTGCCCTTGCGCGTTGGGGGAAACAGACGTGGCTTGCAGGGCGTGACGGTCGTCAGTCAGTGCCACCTCAGTCCTGAGAACCCCTCACTGCTTCCACTCTGCACCCGCTTTCCTGTCACTCAGTTATTTATCTAGGACCGTAGCTCTTGTTTTGTTTTACTTTGAGAGCCTTTTGGAGCTTAATTTATATTCTTTGTACCTTTTTTTTTTTTTTCTAAAATTACCAAAGATCTTCCACAAAGGTAAATTATGTTCTCTGTTTTATGCTTTATCTGATGAAGCCAAATATCCTCTTATTGATCAAAGGAGGCGAAAGAATTTAGAGGCAATTGATCAGTTCTAGGCTATTGCTAACCTGAGAAAGAGAACTCCTTCTTCATAGAGTAAATTTAGAAGACCAAGTAGGTAATGGAACCAAAGTTGTTACTTTTTGTTTTTGTTTTTCTTTACCTTTACCTCGACAGAGACCAAAACTCCTAAACTCCTAACGAGACATTATGGGGCTGCTGCAGGTGAAAATAGGGCACAGCGTGTTTGAGGAGCGAAAGAAGGCAGGGAGTCCCATCCCCCAAAACACGAACGGATGCCACTGAAAATTGGGGGTAACCAGTAAAGGAGACAGTAAAGATAAGATGTAAAGAAAACGGAAAAGCTTCTCCATCGGAACTCAGTCACAGGCGCGTTTCTAGAGGACATGTTTGTTTTTGCTTCTACAGAAAGACTGTATGCCACTTTGCTTTTAAGGACCGGGCTAGGGTCACTGCATTAATTTTGCTTTGTCTTGGCCTATACCTTCCGGTTTTTTGTTTTTGTTTTTTTTTAAATGTTTTCCNACTTTTCCAGGCAGCTTCCTGATGTGCAGGCAGTAGCCAGACAGGGTCATGGGAAGGGGGCCCTGTGCTTCTAAACTGAGTGGTTGCTGGTTCGTTTGGTATTCAAAAGAGGATAAAAATCTGGTAGATTAGTTCATTCTCAGCATGTGTAGCTAGACATGAGTAAAGATAACAGCATGAGAAACTGTTAGTACGCATACCTCAGTTCAAACCTTTAGGGAATGATGAAAATTTAAAAAAAAAAATACATTTCACTCAGTTGCACTTAGTCGTATGTCTTGCATGCTTAGTCTAAAGACTGTAGCAAAAAAGAAAAAAAAAGAAAAATTAGATTTTACAGATCTTCGCAGGTCTCACAGCCCTGCAGAAGAACCAACTGAAAAAAAAAATTTCTCAGGCTTTACAGCAAGCAAACTTCACTATGATTTTTACAATTCTGATTCTGTATCCCTTGGGTGGGAGGGCGGTATTCCAGTCACTTCTTTAGGATGGGGTTTATTATGTTGTACATATATTCCAATGTGTCTGTGTGGATCTTTGTCTTTTTTGGGGGAGGGCGGAGGGCGGTTCTTTTTTTAGATATTGTTCCTAAAAAGGAATAAATGCATACACCTGTTTGTCAAAACACCTTTGCTTTTTGTGCAACTGCTTTATATTAACGATACTNAAAAAAAAAAAAAAAAAATAGCTTTGGAAAAAAACTACTGTATGTAATGGAATTGCAGAATTTGCTGCACATGTATTTTATTTAGTTATCCTTGCTTTAAGAATATTGGATGACATTTCCTGACATGTGGGAGGGAGAAATTCCCTAACCTTTTTTTTTTCCTTTTAAATTGTAACATAGTTGACAGATTTTTTTTTTCTGTTCTCATTGATCAGAGCATTTTGTACAGATTTGTGTGTGTGTGCGCGTGCGCGTGTGTGTTAATCTGTTTTTTGATACATTCCTATCCCTTGTGTTTATCCCACCACTGCCTTCCTGGCTATCTGAAACAAGTTCATACATTTGAAAAGAGAAAAAAAATGCTGTTTTAAAAAATGTTTTCTCCTGCTGCAGTAAATATTTTGCATGATGAAATTCCAGGGTCACACTTTCAAAGTTTATCAGTGAAGTAGTGATTAATAATGGGGAGTTGTCAAAGCTATTGAACTTTTTGTATAAAAAAAAAAACTTTAAAAACTTTACAAGGTGCCAAGATGTAAAGACAATTTGTTACTTTTTCTTTCTTCTTCTTTTTTTCCAAAGAAAAGCGTACATTAGGGAGATAGTCCCTTATAGGAGGCAAATGCACGGTCAGGAATGAAAATCCATCCTACTTGCCCCTAGAGTCTGTCCTTGTAAGACAAGTGATGCGGCCCGCACTGAAAACCAGCAAGTGAGATGACATATCAAGGCTTCTGTGCGTGAAGAGGGACCGCCACCTTCGGACAGCGCTAACGTGACTTCCAGCATTCCGTCAGACCTAGGAAAGAACACCTTGGATTCTGAACCCCAAATCTGATTGATGTAAATCACTAGCTATTTTATCATGGGGGGGGGGGAGTTAAAAAAAAAAAATCTCCTCTCCTTTCCACATTCCAGCTGAGCTCCGTTTCCAAGGGTACAAAGAAGAACATGCTCATAAGGATTTTGAATCTTTTGGGTACCTGTTGGTTAATGGTATATATACCCTCTTGATATTTTGGATGTTTTTGAATGTCGGTTTTGCTTTTTTATCCTGAGAATGAGACTTAACAAATCTAAAGGCATTTTATGGGGCCGGTGCAGTTCACACAATGTCTGCTACCCAGAAGCCTTGACGAAGACGGTGCCGTCCGGACTGTGAGCACGGTGCTTCGTAGATACTTGCTGCCAGGAACCAGAATTCTTTGTCTTGTTTTGTTTTGATAAGGCATAAAAGAAACTCATTCCTTGACATCAACTGTAATTCCATCATTCCGTGTCTGTGGATACAGACAATAAAAAAAAAAAATGTTGTGTAGTCAGTACTAATTACTGACATTATAGCATTCCCAAATGCAATAAAAATGCTGGTTGTTCACACTGGTAGTAAAAAGTCGCCACAGCCTAAGTTTCTTTCCCCTTCTGACCTGCTGGTACTATACGGCAGGCATATGCCTTAGGTTTATCACCAGCTGCTTCTAACACAGAATTAAAATCAATCTTAACCAAAAGCTTTCATCACCGCAGAGGGCTGACGCTCTCACCCTCAGGATTTCAAAGTGCAAGTCTCCACTTAGAAAACTGGAAAAAACAAAAGAGCTAGAAGCTACCTTTTTTCCCCAAGGAAGTACACCCTTATTTTTCTTCATCAAATTTTATACAGAAAAAAACCAAAATGTTTAATAACTAGCATTAAGAGCAAACTAAAATTTCACAGGAAAGCAATTTCATGAATAATTCATTAAAATTTCACATCTGCAAGATTAGTCATCCAAATAAAATGCTAATGTCAAAAACATGCACCGTCTATAATATTCTCATCAAGAAATCTTTTTGCATATAATGATAAATGCTTAGATTAGAACAAATGATTTTATAAAAATACTCTATGAAAACTATGCTAGATAACCACATCCTGTACAGAAAACGGTGAAGCTCCAGGAAGTAAATATTCCAGAAATGCCATCTTGATTTCAAGATTTGTTTCATTGCACACCTTGATAAAAAAAAAAAAAAAAACCCTGCTATTTGTCTTTTAAATTATGATGTCGTATATATTCTAAGGATTGATGAGATTGGGCATCATCTTTCAGTAAAAATTAAATTGGTATATTGAAAACAGCACTTGAAGTGGCCAAACCGTAGTAATATAAAACCCTTCTGGATGTAATTCAGAACATAACACAAGCCAAAAGAGGACTCGAAAATTAACCAAGCTGCCGTTCGGCCAAACACCGGCTGCCGGTGAGGAGCACGTAAATGTGCTTTCCCAGCATTGTTTTGAAAAGCCCATCTTAGGGAAGAAAAAAAAAATTAATACAGATTTTGCTATTAAGTTGCAAAGTAGTGTCCCCTTTTCATTAACAGTTATGCTACAGTCTAGAAGCCCTCTAGTCTGATAATTAATAAAACATTTGAACCCTTAATTCTCATCTAGCTACTAAGAATATAATATTAGGGTTAATTGAAATTCCTTTAAATGCCAGGCTTAAACATAAATACTGCTTACAGCATATGCAGTTGGTAAAATTAAATATGTACACATATTTGAATAAGCTGAGGGACCCAAACCAAGTATGACCATGCAGTCAGTAGCGAAGATTCTGCTGCTTGACACACGGTCCCTTTTTAATTGTATTTCTGGAATTCTTCTGAAGCAGGAGCATCGTCTTTTGCACATTCATTTAAGGCTTGTTGCTCAGATAAATGAGGCAGCAAACCCACAATATTGGTTCTTTTAAATGGAGCCCTCTCTATATTAAGAGCCTTGAGTCTTAGACCAGTTCCACACCAACACAAACAGCTTCAAGATAACAAACTCCTGTCCCCACCCTCCACTCCCCCCCGCCAAAAAGGCCAAAACAAAGGATAATTAGTCTTTCTTGACTTACTAGATTTTGTGTTCTTTGATATTACATATTTACGTAGAGGGTAGTAATCATGGTTTGTCTTTCATCTTCATTGTAGTAGAGTCAAATAAAAGTATTCTGTATTAAAGTGAAGTTGGGTCTCAAAACCTTCATTTAAGGAATTGACTGATTGATGAAAGGTTTAAGACAGAATTCGCATTGGAGGGAAATTAAATTACGTACAAAAACACTGGTTAAACTGGGACAATATTTGGATTAGAAAGCCGTCATTCTAGATACAACCTACTTTTATTTATTTTTAAGCAGTATTTTATTTTTTAAAAAAACAAAACCTATGTCATCTTATTTCCACTCTGATTGTAAAATGACATTCGATGCTTAATACTATACATACATATATATGGATTCGAAATGGTCAATGGTCCTTTTTTTTTTTTTGGCTTCTACCAATATAGGGATGAGAAAAAGACAAGCTTCAAGTTATAATGTTAATTTGAAGGTAACCGGCCTTTCAAGAATTAATTTCAGCCAAAGCAATAATCATTATTTACCAGCTTGTGACATTTTTATCACTCATCATATTAGCAAATTTCCATTGAAAATGCTAAAATGGTTCGTCGTAAGGCCGGTAACTGCTCTAGCTGTAAAAATGACCAACACAAGTGCCGGTACTCAAACATTAAATTATACTGTAATTAATAAAGACAGTTAAACTGTCTACTAGCAACAGCAATTTAGGTAACCACATTTGATCGGCTATAAATTGTAACTACATTAAAATTCCAGAAATATTAGCAATATGGATTACTTGATGGAAGTGACTGCAGATCACCAACTTGCCACAAACCCCCCTCCTTTTTTTTTTTTAAACAACGGAAGCACGGGGTCAGGTTGACCACAAATCCGTGGGCGAAGATCAGGCCTTAGCACTTTTAATCTTGTGAAACAAGCAATTACAAATAGTTGCATCGATTTGTTAAAAAGCTTTAGGTGACATAAATTGTTTCCTGTTTAGCTTATTGCTCTGATACATAAATGTCACCAAGTCCAGTATTAATTAGGGCCGCGGAAGAACATGGGGCGGCTTCCAATGAAGAATTTGTCAGTCGTTCGGGGAACGTTCTCGAGAGATGCTGTCCCTGAATCATTTTTCATGAGTGGCAGAGAGAGGAAAGGAAAACGATTTTGTCATGTGAAGTCTTTAATACCAGCTTGAATTTTGGTTTTGAACTATAGGACAGGATTTCAGCCTTGCTTTATTGCCATCTGACAGAAAAGCACCACATTTTAAAAATGTCTTTTAAATAGAATAATATTTGCAAGGCATTTCAGCCCCTGAAAAGCTAACACTTCTCCCTTCGGAATATATAGTACTATATGTGTTTCCTTGGGTTGCTATTTCCACACTTAAAATACAATTTTAAATGGCTTGTGCGTGTTATTGACTTAACATAAATCAAATGTATCATATATACTTTCTTTAGGTTGGCAAGCCACTTAGAAAAATACGTTCGATTCTGGGAGGGGGAAGAAAAGTCTGGAGAAAATTTATTAAATAGAAGTTTTTACTGTAATAGAATATTAACGTAAGCCAATGCTCATTTGCCATTAAGCTGATCCTTTTTTAACATACACATGCTTTTTATTATTTTGCACTCAAGCAAAAATTCCACATTCAAAGACTTTCCATCCAGTCGGGAATGTCTCTGGCAGGAAATGCTTAAGAAATCCTGACCTCCAGAAAAGACAGCAGACACTGTCCACACCAAGCGTTAGCCCCGCTAGGCAACAAAAGCAAACCTTTGTTGTTTTACCTCCTAAAATGCAAAGTACAAGCCAGTCAACAGTGTGGAACTGGGAGAAACAATTATTCCTGAAATCCTTCCTCACTGCTACACCACCAGCGCACAGATGAAAATGTTTGATTTGCAACATAAAAGATTCATTAATTACCACTTGAATATTTAAAGCTATTTTGCAGTCTAACAGAGATAGATAAAGCAGTGAATTAAAACCTCTAATAAAATTGTAAAAATATTTCGGTAAGTTTACCCGTGTTATGATTTAGGGAGAGATTCAAGCATTCTCACGGAATAGAATCTTAGCAGTTTTCAAGTGTGTATTTGAAGGAAGGAGCTAAGTGTTCTGGGAATAATTTGTTTCTCACTTTCAAATGTTTACTAATACTTTATTTTCAAATCAAGCTTGCTGCTTTAGAACTCTATGGATGGGGGAAAAAATCGGCTAAGCATGTCACAGCATTGCATGATCCAGAAACTTAAATACTTTCGGAAGTATTCAACTAGGCTGAAGCATAGCTATCACATCAAAGTGGTGGTTTCCTACCCACAAAATGCATCAAGTCTAGAAGCATCCAAACCCAGGAACACAGCATAACGGTCCCTCCCAAGCCCTGGATTTATCTACCTATGACCCAATATAGCATCTCAGGGTCTGGATCCTGGGACCCTGGAAGTAGACAGCACCAAGCACCCTCTTTGAATCAAATGCTAGAGAAACCAAATGCCAGATTACCATCGCAGCCCTGACTGTAACAACCTGATTGACCTTGACAAGTCACTTCCTCTCTCTGGTCCTGGGCTTCCTCTTTCTGTGAATTGAGGACATTTAACTACATGACAAAAAGGGTTCCTTCCGATTTTAACATTCTAAACATTTAATAACATGGTCCCCCTTGGGGACTTTTCTTGATGAAATCTATGGTCTCAGCCCGCGAGAGTTCGTGCGGCGCTCCATATTTCACCAATATTGTAATAATTGTCTACTTGAACTCTGCCTTGTAACAGGCCCTGTTAGGAACGAATTTCACTAGCAGGCATGCATGCTTCCATCCATCCACCTATCCGCAAAGAAACATTAAATGACTTGCCCAAACTCAACCCTGGATATACATCTGGAACAGAGATAAACACAGCCTTGGCCTCACAGTACCCAACGGGTCATTGGGAAGAGAGTTCTTGAACGTTAGGGTCCCCTGCAATGCAGTAAGTGCTAATGAGAAGGCAAGTACAGAAATATATAAGAACATCACCGAGTCCAACTGGGGCAATCAGGGAAGCATCCCAGAACACGTTGAACTGGAAGCCAGAGGATGGAGGAGAGGACGCCAGCGCGGAAGGAGGGCAAAGTCCTAAGCAGAGGCAGTAAAGCTGGGATGTCAGCGGTACAGGACTTCCCAGCAGAGCTAGCAAGAAAGGTAGAGAAAAACACTAAATAAATCATCCCTGTAGTTTCTGTGTATCAAGCACATGGCAAAATCACAATCCCAATCCTTATTCACACAGCTGAGTGCTGTCCACAGTCCAGCTCGCTAAGGCCTGGGGAGGCGGCGCTTCCATCAGTTTCACACCCAGGTGGGGCAACGGCTTCTTCCCTGCCACAGCGGCCACACCATGCTCTTCCTGGGCACCACGCTCACTCTGCCGCCAGGCTCAATGTTTCCATTCCCATATGGTAGATCTTCTTTTCCCGGCTCACATCTTCCCTGCCTTCAAAGGTCACAGTGAAGAGGGCTTTCCTGACCATGCATTGTGAATGAAACCCTAAGTGCCCACTCTACCCTCTACATTCCATATCCCATGGCCCACTTTATTGTTTGACTGTGCTCAGCACCTCTCAACCTTACATATTCATTTGTGTCTTTTCTTAAGGCACATCTTCCTCCAACTGTAAGGGCAGAAACACTCCATGCTGCCCCCCACACCCCCCCACTCCAGCACGAGGACCACAGGGAGGTGCTCACAACTGCGGAGTGAAGGAAGCAGTATCATACTGCTGGGAAGACTGGAGGTGGCATGAACCCCTATAGTCATATTCTACAACCTGCCATGCAAAGCCTTCCGTGATATTTCAAGGCCAACCAAACCAAGTATCACTTCAAAGATTCTCAACACCAAACCTGTAACGTAGGAAGGGTCAATGACTTGTTACAGATGAGGACCCTGAGGCTTCCTCGGCAACACACTCCAGGTCACGGGGAAGACTCTGTAGGGATGGCATTTAAGTCCACAGTATCCTCTGCAGCCCATCTATTAGTGCTGGTCATGCTACCTACCTCCAGAGAGCCTCTCAGCCAAAGGAAGGGTCTCACATAAAAGGTAGCAAATACACTCACATGGTCATAGAGCTTTCAAACTGAATCACTCATGGGGCGCCTGGGTGGCTCAGCCGGCTAAGGGTCTGACTTTGGCTCAGGTCATGAGCTCGCAGTTCTGGAGTTCGAGAAAGACCCGCATCAGGCTCTGTGCGGAGAGCTCGGAGCCTGGAGCCTGCTTGGATTCTGAGTCGCCCTCTCTCTCTGCCCCTCCCCCGCTCACGCTCTCTCAAAAATAAACATGAAAAAAAAATTTTTTAAGTAGACTCACTGATGTTCATTTTGAGGATATTACAAAGTTGTCAGATAATACAGAATACCATTTACATGCACATCCCATACCGGTGGTGCCCGCGATCAGATACAAGGGCAGGAGAATGATGCCTGAGTGGAACACGAAGACTCTGAATCTCTGGTGCCTCGTGAGGTATTTCTGACTTGCCTCACCTCAAAGAGGCCTATTTCTGCTCCTGACTGCCTGCCCCTGTCAACTGCTCTACACCCCGCTTGAGTCTTTCTTATGAGGTACATTAAAAATCTTTCTGACACGCAGATAATCACCTCTATATCTAGAATCCCATCCCAGTGTTTCTGGAGAAGATGCTAGAGCAACAGTGAGCTCCTCCAGAGCAAGGTTCGCTCTGTCTTATTTCCTGTAGGTGCCTGGCGGAGAGTGAGGCCAGACGCTGGAACACATAGGCGTGGAAATGGAGTCCAATAGATGGGATTTCAGCATCCCTGCCTTCCTGATGCCTGTACGACATGGGGCAAGTTACTTAAGCCTCTCTGGGCCTTAGTGAAAATTCTCACATTACACGAGAGTTACCAGCACTAAGCAAGATAGTGTATTACGTAACAAATAAGCCACTGAATGGGTTCTGAGTAAATGGGGTAGTGTTGAGAAAAAACTCAGCCAGGGCCTGTCCTCATGTCTTTGAGGGGGGCAGGATTTCGTCACATAACCTCACACATGAATATAAAATTCCACATGTTACAAGAATGTGTAACACACAGAGAGATGTGCTTTTGAGAGGAAGGCTCAAGAAATAGGTATGCCACGACAAGAGACTGAGTTAGGACCTAAAAGGTGAGTATGAGTCAGCTAGGTAGACTTTTCAAGACTGAGTTCACCAGCATTCATTTCCCTTCTTCAAGTACAGCACCCTTATTTTTAATTTGGAAGAGCCACCCTTTCCCAGCCTGTCAGTGATACTGCAGAAGCACCAGCAATTTCAACTTCCATGCTCAGCGTGCACCCCCAGACTTTTATTAAAACTATGGAGAGAAATACTTTTCCTGAAGGACCTATTGACTGGTTAGGACATCAGCCCAGAGCTACGTGTGGCTACTTTTGCTAAGAAGAAGGTCCATCTAAATAAAAGAAAGAAAAAACAGAGACAAAAGAGAAAGAGGTGGAAGCTAGAATAATACTGAGAGCCGAAACGGAGACCAAGATGGGAAGCCAGGAAGGGACAGGAAATCCCAAACTGGGAAAAGGAATTAGAGATATACTGATATCCCATTTGAGCTCCTGGATCTAGCCATGCCTGAAGGTAGAGATAAACTCCTGGATTTGCAGTTTTTTGAGCCAGTAAATTTTCTTGTATGTGCCAGTATGAGGTGGCTTTCTGTCTTTTGTACTCAAGTAGCCCTGCTGAGTGTACTAGGGGTGGGAGGCACTTCAAAGAGAGAACAGCATGCATGAAGTCCCTAGCGCAGAAAAGAACATTCCAAATTCAAGAATCTATAAGATCTGTAGGTCTGAGGCTCCAAACGTGAGGGAAAGTATAGGCAAGATGATGTTCAAGACAGAAGCAGGGGCTGGACAAATCATTATCATGGCTTCATGAGAGTCATGTGACATGTCAAAGACACATGTTCTAAATTCTTCTGTCATCTTGCAGATAAAATTAGGACTCCAACCTACTCTGGTGTTAGAGAGAAAAATGGCATCTCTCTGGGGCTAGAAGCGAGGCAAAGTTGGTGTTTTGTGCTTTCACCAACCCCAATGTAATCCAAGATGCCAAAGAGGGATAGTTTCCCCAGGTCATTGGAAAATGACCTGGATAAATTTTATATCATTTGTCTCAGTGTTTTTGATCAAAGGAAATTTGCCTTCAGGCTTGACTGAATGCAAGTCTCAAATGCAGAATCACAGCTAAACAGAGAGAGGGGTCACTAACATGGAACACAGCTTTCCAAAACTGGGGATTTATCCAAAAATGTGTTCCTAGTCTCAAATAAGCATGTCAATTAAGAGTAGGGAGGATGCTGAAGACGAGAACAAGATGCGACACATAAAGAACGGACTCAAAGGGTGGACCTCTCCCAGCCCACTCCAAACGCTGCATCTCCCTGTGTAGAAACCTCACACCATCCTGCCAGAGGTAGGTTGCTGCCGCCGAAACACAGCTGGCATACAGCTGTATGGGAGTGTCACTATTTCTGTTCAGTGTCCAATTCCGACTAATTGCTGTCCATGGCTTACCAGCTGCTCAATATTTTGAATGTGATGCTTGTTTTCCTCTGTGTGGTAAGGAAGCTGCCCACAGGAAGTGCTGTATCTGTGAACCCTGAATAAATGTCCCCTGCTCTCACCATTGGAGAAATCTAGGGGAAGACTCTGAATGACCCAACTTGGATCATCCCCTCATCTCCCAGCCAATCATGGTGACCAAGAGTAAGAAGGACATCCTCTAACTGGCCAAGTATGTGAGATATATGTTTGCCAGACTCACCAGAATCATAGAGAACAGGGTAAAAGTATTCAGGGTGAAGAAACAGTTGGCCTGGAAAGCCAAAACAACAACTGTCTGCTACCCCTACTAGTGCTAGGCATTGTGTTGAGCTCACGGCAATGAAAGACATACTTCCCAGGCCTGAGGTTGCTTATAATCTAGTCACATATTTGAGACAGACCATTTGTTTAACAAGCAGTTTTACTGAGTGCCTACTGTGTGTCAGACATATTGTTAGCCTCTGGGAATTCAACAGTAAAACGTAGCAGAAAATAATCACTGCTTCCTCAGATTTCCTTTCCAGAAAGGGGAAACAGACAGCAGTAGGTTATACAGTGATAAGCGAATGGCAGAAAAAGAAAAGCAGCTCAATGGAAAAGAAAGCACCAGGGAGAGGGCTGATGGGGTGGTGGCCATAGTAAAGGCTTTAATGAACAGGTAAGATTTGAATCTATGAAAGAAGCAAGCCACGGAGGTATCTGGGAGAAAAGCAATCTAGCTAGAAGGAACAGAGAAGGCAAAGATTCCAAGGCTGGAACATAGAGAGTCAGGAAAAGGGTCATAAGAAAGGGATAGAAAAGTAAAGGAAGCAGATGATGATACATACCAATGGCCTCATTATGAGGACATTCGCTTTTCTTCTCAGTGAGATGGGAGCCACTAGAGGTTATGAGCATAAACATGGCATCCAATGACACGGGTTTAAAATGATTCCTTTGTCAGGGCATCTGGGTGGCTCAGTCGGTTAAGCGTCTGACTTCGGCTCAGGTCATGATCTCATGGTTTGTGGGTACGAGACCCCGCATCAGGCTTTGTGCTGAGAGCCAGCTCGGAGCCTGGAGTCTGCTTCAGATTCTGTATCTCCCTCTCTCTCTGACCCTCCTCTGCTCACACGCTCTCTCTCAGAAATAAATAAAAAACATTTTTAAAAAATTTAAATGATTCCTTTGCTGCGTTGCAAATGTAGGGAAGCAATGTAGAAGGAGAAAGACAGACTAGTGGCTAAGACTAAAGGACAGCAGCAGAAATGGTGAGGAGGAGATATATTTTGACAATAGAGCCAATGGAACTTGCTGCTGAGTATGGTGTCCACCATGAGAAATAAAAATCAATGGAGACCTAAACTTTTTGGTGTGATAAATTTAAAGAATTTTTTCATGTGAAATTGAAAGATAAATCAAAAGAACAGAGTTGTCATTTGCCAAACCAGGAAGATTACAAGAGGAAAACCTTTATGGTAATATCAGAAGAATTTTCTAGACTTAAACTCAGAACCTTCCGGATCATCCGTTTGAGATGTTGAGTAGGCAGTTAACCAAAGGAGCCTGGAGTTAGGAAAGAGGTTGGACCTATATATGTGCCGCAGTATGTGTTAGGGGAAGGAAAGGGTCAGTGATATTTTGGTTTCAGTAACACAGAGAAGGTAGAAAATCTTGTCCCATGAAAACAGAATCTAATTTGGAGAAATCACATAATCTGGACTCAGTGAAATCAAGTGTGTGGGGATCCAGGTGAATCATTTTGGGGCCAACAGGAGATGACTTAACTAATGGACTTAAAATTGATGTCTTTGAGTAAAAAGTCTCTTCTGCTAGCCTTGAAGGAAACAGTATTAACTACTACCTAGTGCTAAAGTAAGTTCACAAAAGAACAACTTTAATTTCTATCATGAGAACTAGAAAAGTGTGTGTGTGTGTGTGTGTGTGTAGAAAGAGAGAGAGAGAGACAGAGAAAGAGAGAACACAAGCAAGCATGTTGTTGATGTATAAACAACGTCTAACCTCAAGTATCATTTCCTGGGTTGGACATGTTCAAAGAGTTACCAATTTAAAAATAAACATTTGCAAAAAGGTCAGTTCACCCTAGGTTCATTCTCTCTCCAAAGTCCTTCCTTAATTACAAAACCTGCATAACCCATTTCCTTTGGTGTGCAAAAAGGTGTGTAATTAAACCATCAGCATAATACCTATCTCCATGTAAAACCCGCACTTATGAACTTTAACTGCTGAATAAAAACTCCTATTACATGACCATTAAGTATTATGAATAAAGCAAGTCATGGTAGGACTTGATTAATTTTTATGCACTATGGATTGTGTCTAGAAGAAATTTGATTTTTGTGGTTGTCCTCCTAGGGAAGCCTACAGACTTTGTTGGCTTCACCTCAGGAAAGGCATATGCTGAACTGACTCAGGAAAAATGAGTCTGAGCTCACTGTGGATTTAAGCTACTCAGGGTGACTCTGTTCAGGGAGAAATCTCAGATCCCACTGATAACTCATCAATGAAATCAGCATTGGAAATAAAGGAAGTGAGGGCAACGGGTGGGTAGAAAAAAAAACTGGTGATTCCCTTTGGTAGAATTTCAAAAGCTGACAACTTTTTAGATTAATACACATTTTAATTTTTTAGGTTAATACACAAAAGCCACAATTTGAGATCTAAGTATTTCATCTGGAATTCCCAAAATCACCAAGTTGTGTACCAGGAGCTTGGACTTGGAGATTCTTGGTTTAGACTTTGTCAGGGAAAATGAAGATTTTGTGAATGGCTTCTCAAAATCCCCAACAAGTCTTATTCTGTGAACCTCTGACTAGAGAAGCAGGATGTACAAGTAGTGTCCTCAGTCACTTGTGAGTTTGCCTAGCAGGAAGAAAGGAAGATTTGGAGCAACAATAACTACAACTTAGATGATTAGGTCTAGAAGTGCCAATACAGTGTCCCTGCTGAGATAGAATAACTAAGAATGAAAAGATCCCCAAATGGAAAAGACCTAAGTTAGGTTTCCTAGGGTTCAACCAGAGACAAAGTGTCCTGTATCCAAATGAAATGACCAAGAGATTACAATAAGAAAATGAGGGTGCTAAGCACATAGCCTGAGAAGACCTTGGAGGGTCCTTGTATTTGGAGTGGTAAGAGAAACACGGAGAGTGTTTCCATGACCTCCTTTCCAGAAGGCCTCAGGATTGGATAGGAGCCAAAAACCAAGGAATTTAATATAACAGAGTAATAGTGCTGGAATCCAGGTCATATGGAGAATGGGTAACACAGGTATAGGCAGAGATAGCCTCCCCTGAGTCTTCCCTCCTGCTCCTCTTTCCCTCTGTATCCTGAAGTATACAAAATTCAAACTAAGGGAGTCTAGTCTTGGAAAACCTCAGTGTCCAAGGTGGAAGCACAAGAAAATTCTGTGAGAGACAGATTCAGCTGGTAGGGAGATGGAAAAAATTGTAGGGTGAAGCACAAGAGATTATAATGCTAGAGGGTCAAACACCCTTCCCCTTCCCTCAGGGCTTGGACTTTAGCTTCTCCCCAAAGTCCAATTTACTAAAATAGTGAGTTGATACCTACAAAGCGCAGGAACTTTTTTTTTTTAATGTTTATTCATTTTTGTGAGACAGAGAGAGACAGAGTGCACATGGGGGAGAGCAGAGAGAAAGGGAGACACAGAATCCAAAGCAGGCTCCAGGCTCTGAGCCATCAGCACAAAGCCCAATGTGGGGCTTGAACTCATGGACTGTAAGATCATGACCTAAGCTGATGTCTGATGCTTAACTGACTGAGCCACCCAGGTGTTACAGGAGTGTAAGAACTTAGAGACAAAAATAAGATACCTAAGGAATACAATTTCTATTCAAGACAGATAGGAGTCATTTATATATGAGGTCAAAATTAAATTTGCAGCATAGATCCTTTAGAGAACACCTCTAAATGAAGTATCACAGCAATATGTGTGTGTGTGTGTGTGTGTGTGTGTGTATTTGGGATGTGTATGTATGTGTGTGTGTGTGTGTGTGTGTATATATATATATATCCTAGAGAATATTATATTGGTAAGCAAAAGTAAGTAAATAACACAGCAAAGCTTACTTTTGTGTACAAAAGGGTAAAGCCAATATATATTCTTAATAATCCAAAGTTAAATTCTAGTTGATACCAGTATGCAGTTATTGAAGTATAGACTCCGATCTGAGAAAATTACAAGAGAAAGGGAGAGGAAACTACAGCAGTTGTCTTATTCAGAGAGAATACATTATTTGTATTAATTATAAGAAATTAATAGGGAAGCATAGTAATATATATGACTATTAATTAATTAGGGGTAGCATTGGAATAAAGAAAATTGTATGCAAAAGATTCAAAGTAGTGGGGTGAGGGTTGGAGAGAAAAGTAGAGTGTATAGGAAAGAAGAAACATGAAAGCAAATGAACTTTTAAAAGAATAGTTTTACAGTAAATATAAGCATGTTAAAATAAAAAATAAAAAAAAACAGAGACTGATGTTGAACTGAAAAATACAAGCTAAGCTCCAGCAATGTGGGTTTTTTTCCCTACAAAAAGCACATTCAAATAAAAGGATACAGAGTTTGAAAATAAAGTAATGAATTAAAAACAATTAAAAAATGAACCCAAACAAAATAAGAGATATCCATTTCAACTGAATGAAAGAAAAAAGAGGATTGGAAGGGGAAGAAAAGCAAATGGACAAAGAAGTTATGAGCCTGATCAAGGAATAAGAAAGAAAAATTAAAGGAAGGAAGGAAGGAAGAAAAAGAAAAAGTAGATAAAGTAAAAATTAGCACAACATGCACCTAATAACATGCACCAAAAACATACAGGCCAACAGGTAGAGTTACAGGAAGAAATAGACAAAGCACTGTAAATAACAAATGTGATATACTCTTATAATGCATTAAGTCAATCATAAAAAATCAGCACAAATATGGAACACCTAAATAAATTGATTTGTAGGTTCAGGGTAATTAAGTGTTTATGATGAGAACTGAATGCTAAACAAAACCATGCATTATTTTTGTCATACATGGAACATTTACCAAATTTGTATGGATTAATTAGCCCTAGAGCAAATATTGCTCAGGCACTGCCTAACAAATCTTAAAAGCCAGACACTACAGGATATAACTATTTCCAGGCAACTTAACTGCATCCCAGAATAAATCTCAAGAATGTTGCTAGGATTAAAATATATCTCCAGCACCCAACTAGGTAAAATTTACAACACCTGACATGCAATAAAACAATGGTAGGCACAAAAGAAGGCATAAATATATGACTCATATGAGGAGGAAAAAACGAAATCAATAAATTCAAACTGTCCCGGAACTACCAAATGTATGTGAACTCATAGACAATACTAAAAGAGATATTATAAGTGTATTCTATCTCTTTAAAAAGTTCAATTGAGACATAGAAGTTATTTAGAAGACCCAAATTCAACTTCTAGAAATGAACACGACAATGTTTGATTGAAAAAAACAGTGGATGGGATTAATGACAGTTTAGACACTGTAGAAGAAAAGATTAGTGAACTTGAAGTCACAGCAATAAACACTATGCAAAACAAAAAAGAGAATATATAGAAGATGAAAATTGAAGAAAGAGAATGAAGGAATGCAAGAAAGGGAAGGAGAGAGGGAGAAATTAAGGGAGGAAAGAATGAGGAGTCTAGAAAAGAGCATCAGTGACCTGGTGGGGCCACACATATAACATGATGTACAAGGAAGTGGAATCCCCGGTGTGAGGAGTAGGGCATACAAATTTGCATAAATGACTGAATTTTTTTCTTTATTTGTTGAAGGCTATAAACCCACAGTCCAAGAATTTCATTGAGCCCCAAGTATTAGCATCATAAAGAAAACTAAACCAAGGAAAATTATGATCAAATTGCTCAAAAAGAGTAAAAAGGAAACTGTTAAAAGCAGCCAGAGCAAAACCCACACATTTTGTTGAAGAGCAATGAAGGACTACAGGTTTATCATCGGAAACAACACAAGTTAGAGGACAGTGGAGCAACATCTATAATATACTGAAACAAACTACTAATGCAACATTGTAAATCCAACAAAAACCAGTAAGACAAAAGAACACCCACTTTGGAAAATGAATGTGAAATAAATACTTTTCAGACGATAAAAACTGAAAGAATTCATCACCAGCAAACCTGCACTAAGAGAAATGTAAAGAAAGTCCTTCAAGTAAAAGAAAATGTCAAGAGGTAGAACCATAGGATCTACACAAAGAAATGAAAGGTACCAAAAATGTAAAAATTAGTTAAGATTTAAGATTTTTAGATTTAAATTTCTTTGAAAGAGAATCAATGGATTAGACAGAAAAAATAACAATGTATTATGAGGTTTATAATACATGTAAAAGTAGGTGTGTAAAAACAATAGTACAAAGGTTAGAAGACAAGAAATTGGAGTGTGCTATTATATAGTTACAATAATGTGAAGTGGTGTAAAGCTACAGGAGTTCACCAACACCAGATTGGCTTTACAAGAAATGTTAAAGGGACTTCTTTAAATAAAAAAGAGGGGTTCCTGGGTGGCTGAGTCGGTTAAGTGTCCGACTTTGGCTCAGGTCATGATCTCACATCTCATGAGTTTGAGCCCCACGTTGGGCTCTGTGCCAACAGCTCAGAGCCTGGAGCCTGCTTCAGATTTTGTGTCTCCCTCTCTCTGTCCTTCCTCTGCTCATACTGTGTCTCTCTGTCTCTCAAAAAAAAAAAAAAAAAAAGAATATTTGTTAAATGATTAAATGAATAAATAAGAAAAGGCTGTAATTACAAATGTAAAATTATGGGAAAAAATCTCACTGGTAAAGGTAAACATATACTAAAAATAGTGAATCAAGCACCTGCATACTGAGTATGTATGTTAGAAGACAAAAGCAGTAACACTGCTAGACCTACAATAATTAGTTAAGGGATAGGCAAGGTAGCAACATGTAAACTATGTCAATCAAAATCATAAAAAGTGTGTAGGTGTTAGAAATGTAGAGCTTTTAAAATTTATTTTCATTTGAGGCACCTAGGTGGCTCAGTTGGTTAAGCACCTGACTCTTGATTTCAGTTCAGGTCATGATCTCAGAGTTACTGACATTGAGCTCCCTATATGGCTCTGGGCTAACAGCAAGGAGCCTGCTTGGGATTCTCTCCCTCTCTCCCTCTCTCTCTGTCCCCACTGCCCTCAAAATAAATAAATAAACTTAAAAAATATTTAAAGTGCACTTGAACTTAAGTGACCATCAACTTAAAATAGATTGCTACATACATTAGATATTATACACAAACTTCATGGTAACCACACACCAAACAAATCCAAACTAACACTAAGGAAAGTATAAAATCACAAGTTAAGAGAATAAGAAACAACAGAAAAGAAATACAACAACAACCAGAAAATAATCAACTCAATGGCAATAAGTAACTGTCAATGATTACTTTAAATGTAAACAGACTAAATGCTTTAATCTAAAGACAAAGGGTTGGTGAACAGGTGAAAAATCAAGACCCATCTAGGTATTAAGGAGGGCGCTCACTCATTGGGATAAGCACGGGGTGTCCTATGTAAGTGATGAATCACCAGATTTTACTTCTGAAATCAATATTATACTCTATGTCAACTAATTAGAATTTAAATAAAAATTTGAAAAAAAAAATCAAGACCCATTTCTATGCTGACTATAAGAGACTCACTTCAGATCTAAAGGTACCCACAAACTGAAAGTGAGGAGATAGGAAAAGATCACTAATCCATGAAAATAGAGATGAAAGGGAAGGTAGGGTAGCAATACTCATATGTAACAAAACAGACTTTTAAAAAAATTACTGTAAAAAGAGACCAAGAGGTCATTACAATATGATAAAGAATCAATCCAACAAGAAGACCTAACATTTGTAAATGTATATGCACCCAACATAGAAGCACTAAGATATACAAAGCAAACATTAAGAAACCTAAAGAAAGGAACTGACAACAATAGAAGAATAGTGATGTAGTTTTGGGGTGATGGGAGTTTGTGGGGTCCAGAGCCAATGGTTAGAAAGAATGCTGGAAGATGTCTTTGGTGCAAAAAGGTCATTTTATTAAAACATGGGGACAGGACCCATGGGCAGGAAGAGCTAGCTGCACTGGGGTCATGATGGGTAACTCGTTATATATCCTCAGGTTGGGAGGGGTTCAGGGATAGAGTAAGTCTCCAAAGAATTTTGGAAGCATAGCTTCCAGGACCTTGAAGGGCTAGCTGTTTCTAGAAAAGCATAATTTATCACCATTTAATAAAACCTCAGTCATGAGACCTCTCCAGAGGCACTGGGGTGGGGGTGCGGGGCAGAAGCTTGGAGCATGATGGCCAGCATATATCCTGGGGCAGGTGAGATAAAGGAAGTAGATTTACAGGATCCTAGAGGTTGGGACAATGTTAAGCCAAACTTCTCTCTTGCCCCCAGCAAAGTATCACCACAGACACAACTGAGCTCCTAGAGGGAGGTCACTCTGCCAGTTTTAAGGCCTTGTCAATGGACTGTAGGCAGTAAGGACATTTAATTTTTCATTTGCCTTAACTTCCCACATCACCACGGCAAGCACTTAAGCCCTTTTCCNTCAATAGCAGGGGACTTTATTACCCCATTTACATAAATGGATATATTATCCAGACAGAAAATCAAATAAGGAAACATTGGCCTCAAAAGACACATTAGACCACATAGACTCAATAGATATATACCAAACATGCCATCCCAAAGAGGCATACACATTTTTTCCTATTACACATGGAACATTCTCTAGAAAAAAAAAAAATCACAGGTTAAGCCACAAAGGAAGTCTCAATCAATTTAAAAAGACTGAAATCATATCAAGCATCTTTTTCAAACATGATAGTATGAAATCAATTATTAAAAAAATTGGAAAAACACAAACATGTGAAGGCTAAAACAATAAACTACTAAACAACCAATGTTATCATCACAAAAATCTAAGAGGAAGTTTTAGAAAAGACTTTGAGGTAAATCTATGGAGATTTACCTCCAAATCTATGGGATGCAGCAAAAGAGGGTCTAAGAGGGAAGTTGATAGTGATACAGAACAATCTCAAGAAACAAGAACGATTTCCAATCAACAATCTAACATTATACCTCAAGAAACTAAAAAAAGAACAAAGCCCAAAGTTAGTAGAAGGTAGGACATAAGAGCAGACCAGAAATAACTGAAATACAAACTAGAAATAACTGAAATGCATTAATAGAAAAATAGAAGTCAACAGTTTAAGCTAAAAGCTGGTTCTTTGAAAAGATAAACAAAAATAATAAACTTTTAGCTGGACCCATCCAGAAGAAAAGACAGAGGGTCCAAATAAGTAAAATCAAAAATGAAAGAGAAGTTATAAGCGATATCAAAGAAATACAAAAAGGAGAAGAGATTACTACAAACAATTACATTCTAACAAATGAAAGCACCTAGAAGAAATTCATACATTTAGAGAAACATACACTCCTGCAAGGCTGAGTCAGGAGGAAATAAGACATCTAAACAGAACTATTACTTGTAATGAACTTGAATCAGTAAACAAAAAACTCAAAACAAAACAGAAGTCCAGACCACACAGCTTCAGAAGTAAATTCTACCAATATTAAAGGAGAGTTAGAGGTGCCTGGGTGGCTCAATCTGTTAAGTGTCTGACGTTGGGTAATTACATCATAATCTCACTGTGTCTGGGTTCAAGCCCCACGCTGGACTCTGTGCTGACAGTTCTGAGCCTGGAGCCTGCTTCAGAGTCTGTGTCTCCCCCTCTCTCTGCCCCTCCCCTGCTCACACTCTGTGTCTGTCTCAAAAAATAAACAAACATTTAAAAAGAAACTAAAGAAGAATGCCTGGGTCATCTGGGTGACTCAACTGGTTAAGTGTCAGACTCCTGATTTTGGCTCAGGTCATGATCTCACAGTTCATGAGATTGAGCCTTGTGTCAGGCTCTGTGATGGCAGTGCAGAGCCTGCTTGGGATTCTCTGTCTCTCTCCCTGCTCCGCCCCTCCACTCAAAATAAGCATTAAAAAAAAAAAGAGTTAATACCTATATTCTTCAAACTATTCTCAAAAATTTGAAGAAAGAGGGGCGCCTGAGTGGCTCAGTTAGTTAAGTGTTCGACTTCAGCTCAGGTCATGATCTCACAGTTCGTGGGTTCGAGCCCTGTGTTGGGCTCTATGCTGACAGCTCAGAGCCTGGAGCCTGCCTTTGGATTCTGTGTCTCCCTCTCTTTCTGACCCTCTCCTGCTCATGCTGTCTCTATCTTTCTCAAAAATGAATAAAACATTTTTTAAAAATTTGAAGAATGAATACTTCCAAACTCATTCTATGAGGCCAACATTATCCTTATACCAAAACTAGACAACGACACTAGAAAGAAAGAAGGAAGGAAGGAAGGAAGGAAGGAAGGAAGGAAGGAAGGAAGGAAGAAAAAGAAAGAAGGAAAATCACAAGCCCATATACTTGGATATAGTTGGTGAATATTGATACCAAAACCATCAAGAAAATATTAGCACATTGAATTCAACAATTCAGTTAAAGGATCACGCACCACGATCTAGTGGGATTTATTTCATGGATGCAGTATGGTTCAATATTCATAAAGCCATCAGTTTGATCCACCACATTGAAAAAGATGATAAAAATATTAGTACCATCTCAAGAGATGCAGAAAAAGCATGTGATAAAATTTAACGTCCATTTATGACATAAAAAACCTCTCATCACAGTGGGTACAGTAGGAATATACGTCAATATAATAAAGGTTATATATTATAAACCCACAGTGCCATATTCGACAGTGAAAACCTAAACGTAAAGTTTCTCCTCTAAGATCAGGAAAAAGACAGAGATGTCCACTCTCACCACTGTTATTCAGCACAGTAGAAGTCATAGCAACCACAATCAGACAAGAAAAAGAAATAAAAGGCATCCAAATTGGATAAGAAGTAAAACTATCACTATCCACCTAAGAGCTGATACTATATATTAAAAACTCTCAAATCTCCACCTCAAAATTATTAGAATAAGTGAATTCAGTAAAGTTGCAGGATACAAAGTTTATGCAAATATGTGGCATTTTTATACATAAAATAATAAACTATTAGAAAGAGAGATTAAGAAATCAATACCATTTACAACTGCTCCAAAAGGAACACAAGACTTGGGAATAAATTTAACCACGGAGGTGAAAGACCCATCTACTGAAAACTTTAAGAAACTGATGAAAGAAAATCAAGACACAAATAAATGGAAAGATATTCCATGCTCACGGATTGGAAGAATTAATACTGTATATTTCCACACTACCAGGATCAATCTACAGATTCAATGCAATCCCTATCAAAATACCAATGGCATTTTTCACAGAACCACAACCAATAATCCTACCCCTTGTATGTCACTACAAGAAGTCCCAATTAGCCAAGCAATCTGAAGAAAGAAGAACAAAGCTGGAGGTATCGTGGTCCCTGACTTCAAACTATATTACAAAACTATGCTAGTCAAAATAATCTGGCACTGGTACAGAAACAGACAGAGAGCACAAAACAGCGAGTCCAGAGATAAACTCACACTTATACCATTGATCAATCTCGGACAAAGTCACCAAGAACACATAATGAGGAAAAGGTAGTCTCTTCAATAAATGGTGCTGGGAGAGCTGGGGAACTATCACAAAAGAATGGGACTAGACCACTTTCTTCAACCTTATGTACAAAAAAACTCAAAATGGATTCAAGACTTAAATGTGGCGAGATCAGTCCGAAGAGAGAGCATGCAAATCTTGATTTGGTCTCAGAGTCATGAGTTCAAGCCCCACATGGGCATAGAGATTACTTAAATAAAACTTAAGAATACTTAAATGTAAGATCAGAAGCCATAAAGCCACTAGAAGAAAGCAAAGCCAGTAAGATTTTGGGCACTGGTCTCGGCACTATTGTTTTGGATCTGTGTCCCCCAGCAAGGGCAACAAAAACAAAAGTAAATAACTGGGACCCGCACCAGACTAAAAAGCTTTTGCTTTTTGTTCGAAGGAAACCATCAACAAAATGAAAATGCAACCTGTTGAATAGAAGATAAAATTTTCAAGGGGTCAATACCCAAAATATATAAACGACACACAAACTCACTATCAAAAAAAGGAATAACTCAATTAAAAAATGGGCAGAAAACCTGAATAGACACTTCTCCAAAGAATATATACAGGTAGACAACAGCAACATAAGATGTTCATCATCGTTAACCATCAGGGAAATGCAAATCAGATCTATAATGATGTATCACCCTCACACCTGTCAGAATGACTACTTCTCAGAAAGACCAGAATGACAAGTAAGTGCTTCTAATGCACGTGGAGAAAAGGAAACCCTTGTGCACTATTAGTGGGAACATAAATTGGGGCAGCCACCATGGAAAACAGGGTGGAGGTTCTTCAAATAATTAAAAATAGAACTACTCTCTGATCCAGCAATTCTACTTCTTAGCAATGATTCAAATAAATGAAAACCCTAATTTGAAAAAATATAGGCACATATTTATTACATTACTATTTACAATAGACAAGATCAGAAAGCAGCTTAGCCATCAATAGTACATGGATCAAGTAGATGTGGTATGTTTACATTTATATGTAATATATAAATATATGTTGTAAGTTTATACCTAGGTCTTATATGTTTCCATTTATATATTTATAATGGAATATTTCTTAGGTATAAAAAAAAAGGAATGAAATCTTGCCATTTGGGACAACATGGATGGACCTAGAGAATATAATGCTAAGTAAAATAACAACAAAAAAAGACAAATACCATATGACTCACTTATATGGGGAAACTAAAAAACAAAACAATGAACAACAACAAAAACTCAGATACTCAGAGATAGAACAATTTGGAGGTTGCCAAAGGGGAGGGGAATAAGAGATTGGTCTCAACAGGGAAAGAGGATTAAAAGATACAGTTTTCCAGTTGAAAAATAAACCAGCAAAGTGCCTGGGTGGCTCAGGTGCTGAAGTGTCTTGACTCTTCCTTTCAGCTCAGGTCATGATCTCATGGTTCAGGAGTTTTTTGTTTTGTTTTTTTTAAATATTTTTATTTATTTCTAGGAGAGAGAGAGAGAGACAGCGTGAGCAGGGGAGGGTCAGAGAGAGAGGGAGTCACAGACTGAAACAGGCTCCAGGCTCTGAGCTGGCAGTCAGCACAGAGCCCGACGCGGGGCTCGAACCCATGAACCGTGAGATCATGACCTAAGCAAAAGTCAGACGCTTAACCCACTAAGCCACCCAGGCGCCCCCATGGTTCAGGAGTTCAAGCCCTGCGTCAGGCTCTGTGCTAACAGCTCAGAGCCTGCTTGGGATTCTCTCCCTGGTCTCTCTCTGCTTCTCTGCTCTCTTGCTCCCTCTCAAAATAAATAAATTAAGCAAACATTTTAAAAATAAAAGCACTTACAAAATAAAAAAACAAGCCACTGGGATACAGTGTACAGCATAGTGAACATAGTTAATAATATATAACAACTTTGTATGGTGACAAATAGTAGCTGGAATAATGATGGGGATTATATCATAAAGTATATAAATGTTGAATTAGTATGTTGTACACCTGAGACTAATGTTCTGTATGTCACTTGATGAAATAGATAAAGTCTTGGAGAGATGCAAAGCACTGAAGAAGATATAGATAACCTGAATAACCATATATCCATTAAAGAAATTAAATTTGTAGGTAACAACCTTCAGAAAGAAAACCCCAAGATGAATGGTTACAATGGTGAGTTTTCTCAAACATATAAAGTAATAATATTAATTCTTTACAACTCTTCCAGACAAGTGAAAAGGAGCGAATATTGCACAATTCATTCTAATTTTTTTTAATGTTTATTTTTGAGAGAGAGACAGAGTGCAAGAGGGGGAGGAGCACAGAGAGAGAGAGAGAGGGAGGAGAGGAGAGGGGGGGAGAGAGAGAGAGACAGAGACAGAGACAGAATCTGAAGCAGGCTCCAGGGTCGGAGCTGTCAGCATAGAGCCTGACACAGGGCTTGAACCCACGATCCCTGAGATCAGGACCTGAGCTGAAGTCTGGCACTTAACTGACTGAGCTACTCAGGTGCCCCAGCACAATTTATTATATGAAGCCAACTTCACCTTGACATCACAACCAGACAAAGCTATTACAAAAATTCCTTGTGAACATAGATGCAAAAATTCTAGGTAAAACTTTTACTCAGTTGAATTTAGGAATACATACAAAGATAATACATCATTATTATTTATCCTAGTAATATAAGGTTTACCAAAATGTAGAAATTATGACACATGCTACATGAATAAACCTTGAAAATATTATGCTAGGTTAAATAAGCCAGACACAAAAGGGCAATAATTACATGATTGTATTTATATGAGTAGCTAGGGTAGGCAAGTTCATAGGGACAGAAACTAGAATAGAGGTTACCAGGAGTTGAGGGGTAATAACTACAGATTGAGGATAATGAAAGAGGTCTGGAAATGTATTTTGTTAAGAGTTTACAACAATGTAAAAGTACTTAAAGCCATTGAATTGTATATTTAAAAATAGTTAAAATGATAAATTTATGATATGTGCATTTTAACACAAAAAATTAAAAATAAAAAATTTTTAATTGCTTGTAATTTACCATATCAACACTCTAAAAGAATATTATAATCATTTCAATAGACACTGAAAAAGCATTTGACAAAGATCCAATATTTATTTTCAATAAAAACTCTGAGCAAAAAAGGAATGGCACTTGCTTTTTAAAAAATGTATATTTTGAGAGGGATAGAGTGTTGTGAATGCGCACACGTGACAGCGGGGACAAAGAGAGAGAGAATTCCAAGCAGACTCTGCAAAGAACCAGACACGTGGCTCAGATTCATGAACCATGAGATCATGACCTGAGCCTAAATCAAGAGTTAGATGCTTAACCAACTGAGCCACCCAAGCGTACCTAGAATGATAATTCCTTAACCTGCTAATGGGCATCTACAAAATACCTACAGCTAGTTTCATTCTTAATGGCAAAAGCTTGTTTTCATGTCAGATCAGGGCATGTCTCTTCTCACCACTCCTATTCAACACTGGACTAGAGGTTCTGTCCGGTAACATAAGGCATCCAGAGTAGAAAGGAAGAAGTCAAAATTTTATGGAGAAGACCTGATGGAATCTAAAAAAGAAACTAGAACTAATCAGTAATTTAGGAAGGTTGCAAGATAGAAGATTAATGTAAAAACAAACCATTTTCCTTATGCATGCTAACAATGAAAAATGTGAAGTTGTGCCACTGACAGTAACATTAAAAATATGATAGGAATAAATCTGACAAAATATTTGAAATCCCTACCCACTGAAAACTGTAACATACTGCTCGGAGAAACTAAAGACAACCTAAATAAAATGTTCATGGCCTGTAAATGTTCAATACTGGAGAAAATGTAAATTCTCTCAAATTTACCTTATGCATTCAATGCAACCTATACATCCAAAATCCCAGGTGTGTTATAGAAACTGCCAAGCAGATTCTAAAGTTACTCCAGGGGTGCCTGGGTGGCTCAGTCAGCTAAGCATCCGACTTCAGCTCAGGCCATGATCTTGCCATTTGTGGGTTTGAGCCCCACTTCGGGCTCTGTGATGACAGCTCAGAGCCTGGAGCCTGCTTTAGATTCTGTGTCTCCCTTTCCCTGTCCCTGCCCTGCTCAAGCTCTACCTCTCTCACCCTTTCTCTCTCTCAAAATAAATGAATTAATTAAAATACAATTAAAATTAAAAAAATTAAAGTTACTCCAAAAATGCATACGACCAAAAATGATAGCCAAACAATCTCTGAAAAAGGAGGCAAAGTTGGAAGTGCAACACTATGTATTTTCAAGATTATAAAGCTAGTTATTAAGACAGTCTGATATTGACTTAAATACAGGGAAATAGATCTATGGAAATAAGAGGGTTCTAAGAGAGATCCACATATTTATATAGACAACTGATTTTTTGGCAAATGGGCAAAGGCAATTGAGTAGAGAAAAGATAGAATAAATCATGCTGGAATAATTAGATATCCATATACTAAATTATGGTTTTCTATCTATACCCCATGCTTTCTACAAAAATTCCTTCAAAATGGACCACAGATCTAAGTGTAAACCTTAACCATAAAATTTCTAGAAGAAAACACAGGAAAGACTCTTTGTGATGCTGGGTTAGGCAGAGGTTTCTTAAATACTGCATGAAAAAATGATCATAAAAAATGTCTGATAAATTGAATTTCATAAAAATTGAAAGCACTTTTGGGGTACTTGGGTGGCTCAGTCGGTTAAGCATCTGACTTCAGCTCAGGTCATGATCTCACGGTTCATGGGTTCAAGCCCCGCATCCGGCTCCGTGCTGACAGCTAGCTCAGAGCCTGGAGCTTGCTTCAGATTCTGTGTCTCCCTCTCTCTCTCTGACCCTCCCCTGCTCATACTGTCTGTCTCTCTCTCTCTCTCTCTCTCTCTATCTCTCTCTCTCAGAAATTAAAAAAAAAATTTAAAAATTGAAAACATTTTTGCACTTTTGAAGACGCTGTTAAGATAACAAAAAGATAAGCCACAGGCTGGGAGAAAATATTTGCAAATTACATATGTACTAAAAAACTTATATCCAAAATAAGCAAAGAACTCTGAGAATTTGCAACCCCATTAGAATGAGCAAAACATTTAGACATTTCATCAAAAAGACATAGAAATGGGCAATAAGTACATGGAAGTAGGCTCAACATTATTAGTCACTAGGGAAATGCAAATTGCAATTTTAGATATTCCCATAATGGGATAACTGTACACAAGTACTGCAATGACTGAAAAGGACTGATCATATGAAGTGTTTGCAAGAGTGTAAAAGAACTGAATCATACAATACTGGTGGGTATGTAAAATAATAGTCATAAAAATATTTTGGAAGTTTTAAAAATATTAATCATACACCTACCACATGATTCATTCATTTCACTCCTGGATATTTACGCAAGTGAAAAGAGCATAGGTCAGTACAAAGATCTGTGCATGAAACATCATGGCAGTTTTATTTGTAATAGTAGAAACCCAGAAACAACTGAAATGCCATCAATAGGTCGATGGGTATGCAATGATATCTCCATGTCATAGAATAGTACCCACCAATAGAAAGGAGCAAAACATAGATATAAATCACTATCAATACAACAGCATAGACACTCCTTTAATTATGCTGAGAAAAGCCAGGCAAAAGAAAAGAATATACACAGTGTTATTCAATTTACATAAATGATATGAAATGCAAACAGATTCATGGTGACAGAAAGCAGATGAGTGGTTGCCTATAAAACAGAGAACTATGACAGATGCGAGACGGGGTCAGTCACAAAGGGGTAGGAACACATTTTTGGACATGTTGGATGCGCTCAGTGTTTTAACAGGTTGTACGGTTTCTCATGGTTGTATACACATAATGTCAAGTTCTTCAAACTGTACACTTTAAATATATGCCATTTACTCTATGTCAACCACATTACAATATAACTATTTAAAAATATGGTTGAGAAAGGGGGTGCCTGGGTGGCTCAGTCAGTTAAGTGTCAGGCTCTTGATTTCAGCTTGGGTCATGATCTCCCAGTTCTTGAAATTGATCCTAAGTACACTAAGCACAGAGTGTGCTTAGGATTCTCTCTCTCTCTCTCTCTCTCTCTCTCTCTCTCTCTCCCCCCACCCCACCCCCACCCACTCCCTCTCTCAAAATAAATTAACATTAAAAAAACAAGGTTGAGAAAGGAAATAGAGCAAATGTGTAAGAATACACTAAAGATAAGAACAGACATCTATATATCAAAGAAAAAATAGAGAAGATAAAAGTAAAAGCTAGGACTTTGAAAAGATAAATAGGTAAAACTTTGTCAAGACTGATCATGTACACAAAGGAGAAAAGAACTTTTTTAAGCTCAAAATATAAAATGAGAAGGATGAAATCATTTTGTCACTAAAACTGAAAAAAGGACAAAATACATACTTTGGCAACAGATAAGAATAGGAAAATATAACAAAAATAGTAGTGGTGATTGAAGAAACAATCACTTCTGTAACATGGCCCAGGTCTAAATGTTTTTACAGGTAAGTTCTCAACTTTCAAAAGAAAAGATAATTCTTACTCTATGTGATTTGTCCAGGAGAGAAAAGAGAAAAAAAACTTTTTAAACTTACTTTATAAGTCAACTATGTCCCTGATTCCAAAATATGATGAAAATACAACAAAAAATTATTAGCCTAATTCACTGAAGAATACTTACGTGAGAATACAAAATAAAAAGGGGTTAATGAAAAAAAAATGTATTACAAATATGTAGTAATAGATCTTTGTTCTGAAATACAGGGATAGTCAGACTTCTGAATATTAAGTCAAGGGGAAAATTGCAAGATTAACACCAAGCAAAAATCTGATAAATTTCAACGTCTATTAGTGAATATATATTGATAAAAATCTATCTACCTGTCACCAATATCTATTGATTCATTGATTGATCAAATGATCGGTATCTGGATCAAAAGAGAAGTATTTCCAACTTGAAAATAACAAAGTAGCAAAAAATGTAAGATAATATATGATGGGAAAATCTGAGATGTGTTTATTTTTAGGTCAAAAACAAGACCCTGATTTTCTATCACCACTACTGTTCAAAATAGTGCTGGAGATCTTCATTTCAATAAAGAAGAGAGGAAGTAATAACTCTAAGAAATGAAAGAGAAACACAAGTTCTTTAAGAATACTGTATTTTAAAATGTATAGTCTCTATAGCAATTATAAAACTCTATGGAAAATGCTAAATTAATAGGAAGACTTACCATGCAGACATTAATTCTCCCCAAATAGATCTTTAGATTCAATGCAACTTC
>NW_027531000.1:4773545-4856395 GCF_008692635.1 Crocuta crocuta | reverse complement strand
TTTGGTATGTGAGGGTAGAGGGGTGGGGGTGGGGAGAGGATTTGACAATCTGACTCTAAAATTTATAGAAAATAGAACAGAGTCATAACAACAGCTTAAAAGAAGAACCAGATGGGGACCTTCCTCTGCCAAATATCGGCACTTATTATGAAGCTATAATCAAGATAGTGTTATATATTATAAGGATACATAAATAAGCCACTGTATATGAAGAGTGAATCTAGAATTTTTAGAAAACCACATATATGTATACAACTGGTGCTGTAAATGACAGAAGAAAGGAAGTGCTAGGAAAGTTGCTTTTCAGTATAGAACAACATGAAGTTGGGTCCCACGCTATACATAAGATAGTTAAAACCCAGATGGTTTTAAGACCTTAAACATCCTCACAACAACCCAACAAAGTGTGCAACAGAGAAAAATCTACAAAAGACACCAACAGTCGTGTCACAGGAAAAGGAAATATAAATGACTTCATTTATATTTGTTGTCAATATATATTGACATCTGTTGTCAGAAAAAAACACAAATTAAAATTTCACTGAGATACTACTTCACACTCAGTCATTGAGCAAAAGTCAACAAGCCAATAAAACCACCAAGCATTGCTGAGGATGTAGAACAAAGGAACTGGAAACCACACACCTACTTGAGGCAACACTAGGGCACTAACTAACAAAACTGAACAAGAACATTCCCAGAAATCTAGAAATCTTGCTTGCGGAACGAGAACATCTAGAGCAAATGTGAACCCAAGGCCACATAAAAGTGTGTTTATAGCAGCAGCATTGTCTGTAACAGAAACAACCCACGTGCCCGTCAATAATAGAATGGAAAATTTAATTGTTGTATATAAACTGGAAATCTGCAAAGGAAATGATAGTGAATGAACCATGTCAAGTGGAATTCTCAGGGACACAGTGTTCAACAAAGAAAGAGAGAAACTGAAGAATGAGTGCAGTATGATTTCATTTTTATTAAGCCCCAGACAGCCAGAAACAACAGTATTTTGTTTAGGCAATAGGGTAAACCAACGAATGCAAAAAGGGTAAACAACAGGTTTATGGGGAAAGGATGTGAGGAATACATGTATACGTGTATATACATCCTTATAAGTGGATATATATATATATATATACACCTTCTTATATGTCCACATATAAGTGGTTCTGGTAAAATTCTGTTGATTTCACAAGTTTTTGAAGCAAGTTTTTATGTGCTGCATTTATTGTCACAACTACCAATTTGTCAAATTTCTGGTCTGGTAATATTACCTGCCTGGCAGTTACTTGAGCGTTTGATCCTTGCCATGAACCTTGTCTTATCGGTTACCTTCCCAAGGATAAGCCCATCTGAACAGGCAACAAATATTTGAACACGTTGAACTTTCAGTAAGTGGGGAAATTAGCATGAAAGCTGACATGGGACACGACTTAAATGTATAAGACTTACAAAAACCAAGCCTTTGCCACTGCTCTGCCTTGCCAAACTCCTGGTAGGTTTCGCAGCCATCTTTTACTTCCTCCCGAGCCCAAAGCGGCCAGAAAAAATGCTCAGCGTCAGGCTCCACACACCCACGCGCCATCCATCAGTGTTGACAAGTAAGATACGACCTATTTGCAAGCTCAGTTGCTGAGTTTAACGTCCTTAGCTACATCCACGCCACTGGGTTCCGGACTGCCAGTCAGTCCATTCATAAAAGCTTGGAAGAGGTACTTTTCCGATCAGATGATCAACACCAAGAGGGAAGTCCGTGGGTTTTTACTTAAGTCGCCTGACCTATCCTAACTTGAATTTATGTAATGGAAACAAAACTGCTCTTGTGCTAACTCAGCAACTGACTTCCATGCATAATATTTGTTTTGGGTATGAGGATGCAGTTAGAATTTAAAAGAGAAAAATCAAATAAATCAGATTCCTGCTTTTTTTTTTTTTTTTTTCTGGTTCAGGTGAATCAGAGAGGCCCTTTTTCAGTCGCTTAAGTTCTTTACGTGTGACATAATCCTCCTAGCTGGTAGGAAGGTAGGTTTGAATGTTCTGGGATTCATGCTTTATGGGAAGGAAGGCAGTGGGGGCTGTGAGAGACCACTTTCTTCCTCTCCTGTCATTAGGACAAGTAGATAAAATGGGAGCATCATCTCTCTCTGAAATATTGAGAAGAAACTACTGCCTTTACTCTTTTTTTCACTTGCTTTTTCCTATGGAGGAAGGGTAGTTCTTTTGAGCCTGACATCCATTGGACTGCGATTATCTCCTGCAGAGGGTTAAAAAATTTTTTTTTAATGTTCATCCATTTTTTAGAGAGAGACACACGCAGAGTGCAAGTGCGGGAGAGACAGAGAGAGTGGGAGACATACAATCGAAAGCAGGCTCCAGGCTCCTGTGCTGTGCTGTCAGCACAGTGCCCAACATGGGGCTTGAACCCCTGAACCATGAGAACATGACCTGAGCTGAAGTCAGACACTTAACTGGCTGAGCCACCCAGGTGCCCCGAAGGTTAATGCCTTAAATTTAGCTATGCACATGTGGCCTATCTTTTAGGTTTTCTAATCTCAAGTAAGAGAAAGGTAGCACCATTTACCTTGACCCTCTCTAGAGCCCATTCTCATGCAGATCCAAAGTCTAGCCACTGGGAAAGGACTACACAGGCCATTTGGGCCTTAGGTCTCCACCAAATAAAAGCCAGTGAGCGTTACCAGTAATAAAACTTATGTTTTTACTCATTACCTGGCTCCTTTTTCCCCCATAAATTGAGTCTGAACACAGAGGAGGAAAGTGTTGTTACTTACACTCCTCAGACTCTGGTATAAGGGGAAATGAAGGCTAACCTTGGCTCTGATGAACAGATTAAAATGGACAATTAGTGTAAACTGGAAACTGTGAGAGGAAATACATGGAAGAATTGAAAAAGCAACAGGCTGATCATATTGAGAATAATATGATCATATTAAGAATAATAAGAATCTTAACATCTAATATTTATGGAGCACTTACTATGTACCAGATGCTGTTGCAGGTGTCTTACAGGAATTAGCTCATTTAATTAGCTAAGTGCTGCCAGGTAGGGGTTTTTATTATCTCCATTTTACAGATGAATAAGCTCAAAGAAGTTAGGCAAGCAGTCAGCAACTAGAGCCCAACCTCATCATTTCCTTTTCTTACAGATTATGAACTAAGACATGATATACTAGGTCTACAGGCTACTGAAACATTTTATAAAGTTCTAATACCCATTTGGTCATCAAGCAGTCATTCTACGAGAACTAATCCAGTGCTTAGTAGGCAATGGGGATGCTTATAAATACTGAAACATGGTGAAAAGAACAAGATTCTTGTCTTCAGGAATTCAATATGAAGAACCAAGAGGAGTTCTTAGATCAACAGTTGATTTCTAGGGATGCAAAAGGGAAAATACAACATTATCAAAAACAGAATCTTTTGGGTAAGACCTGAAACTGTAACACTCCTAAAGAGAGTGGATAAACTCCTTGATATGGGTGTTGGTAATGCTTTTTTTTTTTTTATTTTTTTAATGTTTATTTATTTTGAGAGAGAGAGAGAGAGAGAGAGACAGAGCATGAGCAGGGGAGAGGTAGAGAGAGAGAAAGACACAGAATCTGAAGCGGACTCCAAGCTCTGAGCTGCCAGCACAGAGCCCGATGCGGGGCTCGAACCCATGAGTGAGATCATGACCTGAGCCGAAGTCAGACGCTCAACTGACTGAGCCACCCAGGCGCCCCAATGCTTTTTTTTTTTTTTAATTTCATACTAAAAGCAAAGGTAACAAGTCCAAANATCTGTACGACACAGGAAACCATTAACAAAATGAAAACACAATGTAACTATCAACAAATAAGGGGTTAATATCCAAAGTTGGTAAAAGAACCAAGCTAGCCAATTAAAAAATGGGCAAGGAACCTAAATAGACATTTCTCCAAAGAAGACATACACATTGTCAACAGGTTCATGAAAAGGTGCTCTACATCATTAATTATTAAGGAAATGCAAATCAAAAGCACAATGAGATGTATCACCTATCCCACATAGCTGTTATCAAAAAGACAAGAAATAACAAATGTTGGTGAGGAAGCAGAGAAAAGTGAACCCCTCTGCTCTGTGGCTGGGAATGTGAACTGGTACAGCCATCATAGAAAACAGTATGGAGTTTCCTCAAGAAGACAGGAATTATCAAATGATCTGGCAGTCCTACATCTAGGCATATATCCAGAGGAAACAAAACCATTATTTTGAACTGATATCTGCATTCTCATATCATAGCAGCATTATTTACAATACCCAAATGATGAAAACAGTCTGTCTGATGATGGATGAATGGATAAAGAAAATGTAGGAGATATATATATATATGTATATATATATATATATATGTATATGTGTATATATGCATGTATAAAATTTGGCCTTAAAACCAAAGGAGGGTTCCAGTTCAAGATGGCAAGATTTTGAGCTCACCATATAGATGCATATGCAACAATTTCCCCTCAAAAAGAAAAATTAAAAATTAGGCTGAGTAAGTCCTACACATTGAAGGAAAGAGAAGAAAACCTACACTGATGGGGTAAGAGAAGCTGAGATACAATCTTGTGATAAATCTGATCTCTGGTGCAGCGCCTCACAATACAGAGGGAACCCAAAGCCCAGAGCTTCTCCTGACAAGTGAAAAGCTTGGACCCCACATCAGTCACCCCAGCTTTTAAGATGTGCATCTGAGAGATCAGCCGATAAAACATCCAGCTTTGGGAAACAGTGGGACTCACATCCAGAAGAACCACAAGACTTTACCACATTGAGAAAGGGCTATTAGGAGCCTTGTGTGCTTGGACTCACTCACAACAGGGACCAGCACAGATGCAGCTGCTTGAGGCGGGTCTAGACGCTGTTAAAGAGGCTTATTTGCTCATCAGCCTGAGAGGCAGCTATCTAATAACAGGCATCTAGGAGCCTGCTAGGGTACTCTCTGGGCACAAAGGCTTGGGGCTGCCATCTTTGAGCTCTCCCTAGAACTGGCTCTAGCTAGCCAGTATTTCCTGGAAAGGAGCTTGTGAAAGCACCTTCTCTGGTGTTTCAATTTTTGTGGTTGCCAAAAGGGATACCTCTATAATCACCTGTTTCTGGTGATCCGTGGGGCTTATGCTCAAGGGTCTCACAGGACTGTAACAAATGGAGACAGAGCTCTTCAAAGTCTACCATCGTGAGTACACAGAAAGAGGCAACATTCCAAGGAGCCCGGCCTATCTGTGAGAGAGGCCTATTAGTTTATCTTTGCAGAATCAGCAGAAGAAACAAGTTTCTAATTAAACACACATCAAAGAGCTTACTATAATCCTTTCCAGAGATCGCAGAGAACAGGGTCTAGCTTGGTGCTCTTCCTCTGCTGTGCTCCAGAGCACCAGTATCTCCCCAAAGGGGAGCTTTTACATGCATCTGGGCATTCGTTTTTGTGGCTGCTGCCCCTGGGATGCCCCTTCATTACCTGGCTCTGGTGGCCAAATCTGCATTCTCTGTTCCTACACCTTTAACAATTGGAGAAACAGCTCCTAGCTGGTTGCCATTCTCAGGGCACTGCACAGACAGCAGAGTGAAACACATTCCCGAATAAGTTCTCTGTGAAAGAGGACTATCTGCTCGTCCTGGAGCTTCAGCCAGAAGGGCAGAAGCTCTGGTTTGGCACATATCCAGGGGCCTACAGAGGCTCTCTAAGGGGATGGAGGAGGATAGTCAGCATCTCTGGACTCTCCCACTCCCTTGATTCAGCTTGCCAGTGTCTTCCAGAAGGGAGCCTAGGGTGTCCCAGTTCTTGTGGTTGTGGACCAGGAGACCACCTCTAGGTTATCTGGCTCTGGAGGCTCATGGGGCTTTTGTTTGCATGTGCCAAAGACTAAAGCCAATGGAGAAAGAGCTCTCAAATGGTTAGCACCCCCAGGACACAAAGAGACTAAAGACTGAGCATCCAGTCTTTCTATGAAAGAGAACTATTAGCTTATCTGCATGGCTGAAGTCAGAGGGGCAGGCTTTTAACCGACACATGGAACGGACCACGGTAATACTCTGAAGGCTTCAAAGAGCAAGAGTTATCTTTGCATTTACCCCTCTGCTACCTCCAGAGCACCAGTGTTTCCAGGAGAGGAGCTATCTGGTGTCCTGGTTTTTGTGGTTACTGCTCAGGGGTTGCCCTTTGCATACTTTGGAAGTTGCTACCTAAGGGTCTGGCTTCCAATCAGCCTGAATCTAGGGACAAACATCCTCCCTTTCGGACATTCACATGCAATGTCATGGCCTCAACTGGGAGTTACTAAAAACAGAATAAGCTTCTTGAATAAAGATGTGAGAGACAAAGAATAGGACCAGGCTGAACGATAGGTTTCATCCCCTACATGAAGCCACTCCTTCATGACAGAAACCAGCACAGAGAGCCAAGAAACAAACAAACAAAAAACCAGGGGAATAGGCTTCAAATGAAAAAACTAGATAAAACCCTAGGGAAAAAAATTTGTAATGAAATGCAAATAAGTTTTTTACCTGATAAAGAGTTTAAAATAATGTCCACATAAATCCTCACCAAACAAAAGGGGGGGGAAGGACAAACATAGTGAGAATTTAAATCAATACATAGAAAATATAAAGAAGTACCAAATAGAGGTCAAAGAGCTGAAGAATACAATAACTAAACTGCAAAATACTCTACAGGACTTCAATTGCATAATATATAAAACAAAAGACAGGATCAGTGAACTCAAAGACAGAGCAGTGGAACTCATCCAATCAGATGGGGGGTTGGGGGAAGAAAGAAAAAAAAAGTTAGCTTTAAGCAACTTATGAGACAATATCAAGCAGAATAATGTTCACATTACAGAGGCCACAGAAGGAGAAGAGTAAAAGGGGCAGAAAACTTATTTGAAGAAATAATGGCTGAAAATTTTCCTAACCTGGGGAAGAAAACAGACATTCAGATACAGTAAGTCCAGAGAAATCCCAAGAAGATGAACCCAAAGAGACCTGCACCAAGACACAATCTAATGAGAATGTCAAAAGTTAAAGAAAAAGAGAACCTTAAAAACAGTAAGACGGGGAAAAAAAAAAACCCATAAGACTATCAGCAGAAACTTTGCAGACCAGGGGCACTTGGGTGGCTCAGTTGGTTCAGCATCCATCTGACTTCAGCTCAGGTCACAATCTCATGGTTGGTGGGTTCAAGCCCCACGTGGGGCTTTGCATTGATAGAACGGATCCTCCTTCTGATTCCACCCTCCTCCCTGCCTCTCTCCTGTTCATGCTCTCTCTCTCAAAAATAAACATTAAAAAAAGGAACTGTGGACTTGATGGAAATGGTGTAATACATCCAAAGTGCTGAAAGAAAGCAAAACCTTCCAACCAAGGATACTCTACCTGGCAAAGCTCATTTTCAGAAGTGAAGGATGGATACAGAGTTTTTCAGAAAAGACAAAGACAGGAAAAATAGCTGTTAAGTGCAACAATTAATTAGGGGATACACAAGATCAACTGATGTAAAATGTGACATCAGAAACCTACCACGTAGGTGAGGAGAGAGTAAAAATTATAGTGTTTTAGAATGTGTTCAAACTTCAGTTTTTATCAACTTAAAATACACTGTTTAAGTTTAGGTTGTTATATTAAGCCTCATGGTAGCCACAAAGCAAAAATCTATAGTACTTACAGAGAAGATAAAGAGGAATCGAAGCACACCTTAAAGAAAGTCATCAAAACACAAAAGAATAGAACAGAAGAAGGAAGAATACAGAGGAACAACAAAGCTGCCGGAAAAGAATTAACAAAATTTCAACAAGTACATACCTGTTAATGATTACTTAAAGGCAAATAAACTCAATTTTCCAATGAGACAACATAGAGTAGGAGCTGGGTACATGGTGGGGTGGGAAGGTCCTGAGCTCACCTCCTTCCACAGACACACCGAGGCTGTAACTACATAGAGTACCTGAAACCTAGCAGGACAGCTCTTCCATATCTAAAGATAATGCACACGTGCACACATACACACATACATATGTATACTCATACACATACATACGTACCACACTGAAAAGAAGAGGCGGTCAGGAACCAAACCTGGGACCCACAAGCAGAAGTGATAGCAGGCAAGGAGCTCAGGCCACCCATGAGGCACACCCCCGTCATGGGGATCTGCCCTTGGGATGACAAATTCCCATAAATTCTGGATTTGCAAATCAGTAGAGCTTAACTCTAGAACATTTGAAAATCAATGGGGTGTAACTCCAGGACAGCCAACAGTCTACAGGAAATAGAGCCTCCCCTCTTAAGGAGCTTGCACACAATAACACTTGATCTGAGACCCAGCAAAGAAGCAGAAGTTTGAAAAGTGCCTGGTCTATACTTGAAAGAGTTTTACTGACTGTTAGGGTTTGTATCAGAGGCATAGGAATCTCCTGGAACTCTTGAAACTCTCCCCAGGACTGAAAGCATTAGCAGGTACCATTTTTCCTGTCCCCCTTAAGCCTAGCTGGCCTGAGACTGCTGTGAGTCAGGTCCAGCGTTCTTTACATACTTTGCTAGCACTGCTGACTGTATATACCCCTGTGAACCTATTCTGCTAGGTGTCCCTGCAAGATGGCTCCCACTCCACACATGGTAGGCAGCCTTGTTTGGGACCACTGTCCTCCACCTAAGTGGCTCCTGCCCTGCCACACCCAGAAAGCAGCCTCAGTCAGGACTGATGCCCCTCCAAATGTACTCGGTCTTGGGGGTAGGCATCCTCTCCCACCAGTGTGACCACAAAAGGTGTAGCTGGGCCTCACAGCCAAACACAGTGGGGTGTGTTCACCCACAAGTACATTTGCAGCAGCTGCAGCCAGGCCTCTCAGACACTCAAGCTGGGACCACCACTTTCTACCAGTGCACTCCCAGAAATTAGGGCCAGGCACTGCAGCCAGACAGGCTGGAGGCCAGCTCTGCCCACTAGTCTGCCTGCTTCATTAGTGGTCCTGTTATACAGAAGGGTGTACGCTGTCAAAGAGCAGATATTGTTTGAGTGCTGTCGGGCCCCAGAGGACACCTACCTAAAGCCATTACCTTCATGACCAGGAGACTTAGATGACCTACCTGAAACATAGACACAAACACAGAAAGTCAGACAAAGTAAGTCAGGGAAGAATAGGCTCCCAACGAAAGAAAACACCCAAAAATCTCACACACATACAAAAATAACCCAAAACCCTAAGTGAAATGAAGATAAGAAGTCTATGGATAAAGATTCAAAGTAATGGTCATAAATATATTCATCAGGTTTTGGAGAACAGTAAAGGAACCCAGTGCGAACTTCAAAAAAGTAATAGAAAATATTAAAAAGAACCATTCAGAATTGAAGAATACAGTAACTGAAATGAAATATCCACTAAGGGAATCAACAACGGATCAGAGGATGATGAATTATCAGCGATCTGCAAGACAGGGTAGTAAAAACTTTCCAAGCTGAACAGCATAAAGGAAAAAATAAAAATAATGAGGATAACTAAGGGACCTTGGGGACAACATTACGCATACTAATATTCACATTCTAGGGGCTCCAAAAGGAGAAGAGATAGACAAAGGGGCAAAAAAACATATTTGAAGATGTAATACTTGAAAATTTCCTAAATTTGAAAGGAAACAGACATCCAGGTCAGGAAGCAGTGAGAACCCCAAGCAAGACCAGCACTATGAGGTAGGTGCACACCAAGGCACATAATAATTATAATGTCCACATCAAAGAGAGAGTCTTAAAGGCAATCAGAGAAAAGCAACTAGTTACCTAGAAAGGAACACCCATAAGACTATTAGCTGATTTTTAGCAGAAATTCTGCAGCTCTAAGGAAGTGGCATGATATGGTTGAAGTGCTGAAAGGAAAAAACCTTCAACCAAAAATATTCTACCTGTCAAGTTTAGCACTTCAGAACTGAAGGAGCTAAGAGTTTCCTAGATAAACAAAAGTTAAACAAGTTCATCACCACTCATTGGCTTTCTAAGACAAGTTAAAGGGACTTTATTAAATCAAAAGGTCATCACTAGGAGAAAAATATGAAAGAAAAACTTTCACACGCAAAAGCAAACATAGTAAAATCAGCCACTTATAAAGCAAATATGAAAGTTAAAAGTAGTGCTATCAATTACATCTAGAAAAATTAGATAAATAAAAAGATGTAAAATATGTCATCACATTCATACAACAGAGGGGGAAGTCAAACTATAGGGCTTTTAGAACACACTTGAACTTAAGCTACAATCAAATTCAGATAGTCTGGGATATACATAGGATATTAAGATGAACCTCATGGTAACCATGAACCAAATATCAGTAACAAGTACATAAAAAATAAGCAGAGAGTAGTCCAAATAGAACACTACATTTTATTTATTAAAAATTTTTCTTTAATGTTTTATTTATTTCTGAGAGAGAAATAGAGACCGCATGAGTAGGGGAGGGTCAGAGAGTGAGGGAGACACAGAATCCAAAGACAGGCTCCAGGCTCTGAGCTACCTGTCAGCACAGAGCCTGACGCAGGGCTCGAACTGTGAGATCATGACGTGAGCTGAAGTTGGACACTTAACCAGCTGAACCACCCAGGTGCCCCAATTTAAAAAAAAAAAATTGGAAGGAAACAGAACCAAAGGAGAACAGAACAGTGAGAACTACAAAAAACGCTCTCCAATCAACAAAATGGAAATATATGCATATATATTAACCATCATTTTAAATGTAAATAGACTACTAAACAGATCACCCAATAGAAAAACGACAAGGAAACAATGGCTTTGAATGACATACTAGACCAGATGGATTTAACAGACATATTCAGAACATTCCATTCTAAAGCATGCAACATTCTCTAAAATTGATCACCTCTACCTCTTCCGCCACCTCCTCCTCCTCTTCCTTCTTTGCCTCCTCTTCCCCACTCCTCCTTCCCCTCCCTCTCTTTTTCCTTCTTCTTCTGCCACAAAACAAGTCTCACCAAATTCAAAATCTTTAAGTCATACCATGTATCTCTTCTAACCATAACACTATGAAATTATAAATCAACCACAAGAAAAACTCAGGAAAGAGCACAAATACATGGAGGCTAAATAACACGCTACTAAACAATTAAAGTGTCAACCAAGAAGTCAAAGAGATAAAAAAAAAATTGCATAGAAACAAATAAAAATGAAAACACACGGTCCAAAATTTTTGAGATGCAGTCAAAGTGGTTCTAAGAAGGAAGTTTATAGCAATATAGGTCTACATCGAGAAGCAAGAAAAATCTAATAAATAACTTAATCTTATACCCAAAGGAGATAGAAAAAGGACAAACAAAACCCAAACCCAGCAAAAGAAAGGAAATAATAAAGATTACATCAGAAATAAATGATATAAAAACTAACAATAGATTAATAAACCCAGAAGCTGATGCTCTGAAAGGATCAATGAAATTGATAAACCTCTAGCCAGACTAATAAGGAGAGAGACAGAGAATAAGAGGACTCAAACAAAATCACTAATGAAAGAGAAGAAACAACCAATACCACAAAAGTACAAAGAATTGTAAAAGAATATTATGAAAACCATATGCCAACAAACTGTACAACTTAGAAGAAATAGATAACCTCCCAAAACTAAAGCAGGATGAAATAGAAAATTTGAGCAGACCAATTACCAGCAATAACTGAAACAATAATAAAAAACGTACCCCCCCCCCAAAAAAAATACAGGGCTGGAAAGCTTCATAGGGGAATTCTATCAACCATTTAAATAAGAATTAATACCTATTTTTCTCAAATGAGTCCAAAGAATAGCAGAGAAGGGAAAATTTCCAATCTATTCTATAATGCCAGTATCACCTGATTTTAAAATCAGATGAAGACACCACAAGAAAAAGAGAACTATAGGCCAATATTGCTCATAAAAACAGATGCAAAATTCCTCAACAAAATATTAGCAAACTGAATCCAACAATAACATTACAAAGTTCATACACCTTAACCAAGAGGGATTTATTCCTGGGACGCAAACGTGGTTCAATAATCACAAAACAATCAATAAGAGATTGTACATCAATAAGAGAAAGGATAAAAAGCATACGAGCATTTCAGTAGATCCAGAAAAGGCATTTGACAAAGCACAACATTCATTCATGATAAAAACTCTCTGCAAAGTAGGTCTAGAGGGAACAAACCACAACATAATCAAGGTCTTATATGAAAAACCCACAGCAAATATCTTACTCCATGGTGAAAAATGGAGAGCTTCTCCCCTAAGCTCAGGAAAACGACAAGGATATTCACTCTCATCAGTTATATTCAATGTATTACTGGAAGTGCTAGCCAAAGCAATTAGACAACATTAAGAAATAAAATGTGCCCAAGCTGATAATGAAGAAATTAAGCTCTATTTGCAGATGATATGGATACTATATATAGAAAACCATAAAGCCTCCACCCAAACCATTAGAACTGATAAGTAAATTCAGTCAATTGGCAGGATACAAAATTAATGTACAGAAATTTGTTGCATTCCTATACTAATAATAAAGCAATAGAAAGTACAAATAAGAAAACAGTCCCATTTGCAATTGCACCAAAACCAAAATATCTAGGAATAAACCTAACCAAAGAGGTGCAAGTCCTGTATTCTGAAAACTATAAAACACTGTTGAAAGAAATTCAACACCACAAAAAGAAATGAAATGAGATTCTATGCTCATCACTTGAAAGAACAGATATTACAATGTCTATACTATACAAAGAAATCTACATATTTAATGCAATCTGTATCAAAATACCAACAACATTTTTCACAGAGCTAGAACAAACAATCTTAAAATTTGTATGGAACAACAAAAGCCATGAATAGCCACAACAACCTGGAAAGTTTAAAAAAAATGTGAGATCACATTTCCAGATCTCAAGTTATATTACAAAGTGGTAAAAATTAAAACAGTATGGTACTGGCATAGAAACTAACACATAGATCAGTGGAATGGAACAGAAAATGCAGAAATAACCCAATTATATGGTCAATTAGTCTTCAACAAAGGAGGAACGAAAATATAATGGGAAAAAGAGCATCTCTTCAACCAATGATGTTGGGAAAATTGAACAGTTACACACAAAAGAATGAAACTGAACCACTTTCACCACACATAAAAATAAATTCAAAGTGGATTAAAGACCTGAAAGTGAGACCTGAAACCATAAAGATTCTTGAAGAGAGCATAGGCATTAATTTCTCTCTCACTGGCTGCATCAACATTTTTCTCGATAGGTCTCCTGAGTCAAGGGTCATAAAAGCAAAAATAAACTATTGGGACTACATCAAAATAAAGTCTCTGGATAGTGAAGGAAACAATCAACCACTAAAAGACAACCTACTGAATGAGAAAAAATCTATGCAAATGACGTATCTGATAAAGGGTTATTATTATCCAAAACATAAAGAACTGATCCAACTCAAAACCCAAAAAGTGTATCATCCAATTAAAAAATGGGCAGAAGACATGAACAGACACTTCTTCAAAGATGGCATACAGATAGCTAATGGACACATGAAAAGATGTTCAACATCACTCATCATCTGGGCAATGCACATCGAAACTACAATGAGGTATCAACTCATACCTGTCAGAATGGTTGAAATCAACAACAGTAGAGACAACAAGTGCTGATGAGGATGCAGAGAAAGGAAAACTCTCCTGCAATGTTGGCAGGAATGCAAACTGGGGCAGCCATATGGAAGATCTTCAAAAAAATTAAAAAAGAGAACTATCCTATGATCAAGTAATCACACTATTGGGTATATACTCCCAAAATACAAAAGCGCTAATTCCAAATAAACATGCACCCAATGCTTACTGCAGCATTATTTTTAATAGCCCAACTATGGAAAGAGCCTACATCTCCATGGTATGTATGCCATAAAAACAATGAAATCTTGCCACTTGTAACAACATGGATAGAGCTAGAGAATATAATGCTAAGTGAAATAGGTCAGAGAAAGACAGACACCATATGACCTCACTAATATGTGGAATTTAAGAAACAAAACAAGTAAGCAAAAGAAAAAGGGGGGAAGACAAACTAAGAAACAGACTCTTAACTTAGAGAACAAACTAATGGTTACCAGAAGGTGGGGGAGGGATGGGTGAAGTAGGTGATGGGGATTAAAGAGTATGCTTATGATGATGTAAAAAAAATAATAAAAATATAAACAGACTAGGTGCTCTAAACAAAAGACGTAGGGTGGCTGAGTGGATAAAAAACCAAAACCCAATCTATATGCTGCATACCACAGTCTTATTTCAGATCTCAAGACACATGAACTGAAAGAAAAGAGATAGAAGAGGATATCCTGTGCAAATGGAAATAAACAAACAAAAAAGCTAAGGTAACAATACTTGTAAGATAAAATAAACTTTTAAAAAAAGATACAAAAAGGAGATAAAGATGGGCATTACATAATGATAAAGGAATAAATCCAAGAAAAAATATAACACTTAAATATCTATGTAACCAGCATAAGAACACCTAAATACTTAGAGCAAATATTAACAGATCTAAAGAAAACATAGTTTGCAATAGGATAACAGTAAGGGACTTTAACATCCAGCTTCCATCAGTGAATTGATCACCCAGACAGACAATCAATAAGGAAACATTGGCCTTAAATGAAACATTAGACAAGTTGAATTAAGAGGTACATACAGAACATTACATCCAAAGCAATAGAATATTCACTCTTTTAAAGTGTACATGTAACCTCCAGGGTAGATCACATGTGGCACCACCAAAAAGGTCTTAAAAATTAAAGAACATGGAAATCACATCAGGCAACTTTTATGACAGGAAAATATGGAGCTAGAAATCAATTACAAGAAAAAAACTGAAAAAAAAAAGAAAAAAAACTCAACAACAACCCACAAACAAGGGCAGGTTAAAGGACTTGCAGCGAATAGGTCAAGGAGGAAATCAAAGAGGAAATTTAAAAAAAAATACCGTAAGACAACTGAAATGGAAACACAATGTTCAAAATACATGTGATATCACAAAAACAGTTCTTTTTTTAAAAAAAGATTTTTATTTAATATTTTACTTGTGAGACAGAGAGAGACAAAGCCAAAGTAGGGGAGGGGCAGAGAGAAGGAGACACAGAATCTTAAGCAGGCTCCAGCCTCCAAGCTGTCAGGACAGAGCCTGGCAGAGAGCTTGAATTCACCAACCATGAGATCATGACCTGAGCTGAAGTCAGAAGCTTAACCGACTGAGCCACCCAGGTGACCCAAAAGCAGTATTAATAGAGGGGTTATAGTGATACCAGCTTACCTCAAGAAATGAGACAAATCCCAAGTAAACCTTACACCTAAAATAAGTAGAATAAGAAGAATAAAGCATAAGATTAGAAGAAGAAAAGAAACAATAGAAATCACTGTGGAAATAAATAGAGAGCAATAAAGGGAAAAAAAAGATCAAACTTAGAGCTGGTTCTTTGAAAAGATACACAAAATTCATAAATCTTTAACCAGACAACATCAAGAAAACAAAAGAGAGGACTGAAATAACTATAAACCAGAAATGAAAGAGGAGTTAGAAACTGACACCACAGAAACACAAAGGATTATACGAAAATATTATTATTATACACCAACAAATTGGAAATTTGATAAATTTCCTAGGAAAAATAGATAAATTCCTAGAAATATACAAACTTGTAAGATTGAACCAGGAATAAGTAGACAATGTGAATAGACCAATTACTAATAATGAAATCACATCAATAATTTAAAAACTCCCAGCAAAGTTCAGGACCACATGTCATCACAGGTATACTCTACCAAATATAATATATGTATTTTTTTTGTTTATTCATTTTTTTTTTTTGAAAGAGAGAGGGAGGGATAGATAAAGTGGGGGAGAGGCAGAGAGAGAATCCCAAGCAGGCTCCAAGCTGTCTGCACAGAGCCTGATTCAGGGCCTGATCCCATGAACGGAGAGATTATGACCTGAGCCAAAATCAAGAGTCAGATCCTTAACCAATTGAGCCACCCAGGTGCCCCTTAACCAAACATTTAAGGAAAATTTATACATATCCTTCTCAAATTATTTCCAAAAACTGAAGAGAAAGGAATACTTCCAAATTTATTTTTTGAGATCAGCATTACCCTGACACCAAAACCAAAGACACAGCAACAACAACAAAATTACAGGACAATATCCCAAATCAGCATTGATGCAAAAATTCTCAACAAATTATCAGCAAGTTTAATTCAACCATACATTAAAAAGATCATTTATCCAAATGAGATTTATTCCAGTAATGCAAGGATGGTTCAACGTCTGCAAATCAATCAACATGATACACATTAGCAAAATGAACGATAAAAATCATGTGATTACCTCAATAGACGCAGAACGACCATTTCACAAAATTCAATATTCATTCATATGAATGAATATTGTGAGTGAAGAGGGTGTAGAGGAGGCATATCTCCTGTAATAAATCCCCAGGTAACATACTTAAAGTGAAAAGGTAGTTTTCTTCTAAGACAATGAACAAGACAAGGAGGTCTACTCTCACCACTTTTACTGAGCATAGTAATGGAAATCCCAACCACAGAAATCAGACATCCAAAATGATAATGTAGTCAACTTTCATTATTTGCAAATGACATACTCTCGATAAAGAAACTCTAATGACTTACTGTAACTAAAAAATGAATTCAATAAGGCTGCAAGTTACAAAATAAATATATAAAAATCTGTTGCATTTCTATACATTAATAATGAAGTAGCAAAAGGGAAAGTAAAAAAAAAAAATCCCATTCACCACGGTATCACAAAGAATAAAATACAGTAAAACCTTAGTTTTAGAGCATAATTTGTTCTGGAAACATGCTTGTAATACAAAGTACTGTATATCAAAGTGAATTTCCCCATAAGAAATAATATTTAGATGATTTGTTCCACAACCCAAAATATTCATATAAAAAGGATTACAATACTATAATAGAATATAAAAAATTAAGAAAACACAAAATATAAAGAAAAATAAAATAGCCTGCACTTGCCTCTGAGAACCTTTGTGGCTAGGTGAGGGAGACAAGAGAGGAAGGTTATTTTATAGGTAAGACTTTTAGTATCACTAACAGAATCTCTGCTATCTATTAGCTCCATGGAATCTTTTTCTGGATCGAGGCCATTACATATGCTCACACGGATGTTGACTACAGTACAGTATTAAACCCTTGTCATATACTATATTTAATGTAACTAGCAATAAGGCAGCAGAAGAAAGGATTTACATCTGCAGGCAGGCTGACCTAAAAAGAAGCAAAGCATTACTAAGCTTACTTTTATATGGAAAAACAAAGGACTATCCATTGATGCTTTGAAGTCACAAAAAAATACATTAGTGCCAGTTGTGAGCACCTTCCAACATTCTGAAAAATCACTGATTTCTGCCAAACAACATGATCTGAGACTAAGTATCCAAGCATGGGAGATGATTACCCATAATCCCTCATTGAGTGGGTGAGCAAGACAGAGAGAGATGGAGAGACAGAGACAGATTGAGAGAGAAGAACCATTGGCTCAGTTGTGATCATGTGACATTTGGCATCACATACTACTCGTACTGCAAGACGTTGTTCATTTACCAAAATAAAATTTATTAGAAATGTTTGCTTATCTTGCAAAACATTCACAGAACACATTATTCACAATCCAAGGTTTTATTGTACCTAGAAATAAATTCAACCAAAGAAGGAAAAACCTAGCTCCAAAAACTTTAAGACAACGATGAGAGAAATCAAAGAAGGCACAAGTAAATGAAGATACACCATGCTCAAGAAGTGGAAACAATTTTGTTAAAATGTCCATACTACCCAAAGCAATCCACACAGATAGATTCAATTCAATTCCTACCAAAGTACAAATACAATTTTTTTCACAACTAAAATAAATAGTCTTGACATTTCTTTGGACCCACAAAAGACCCTAAATAGCCAAAGCAATCTCAAGGGAAAAGAACAAAAGTAGAGGTATCACAATCTCTGATCTCTAACTATTCTGTAAAGCTATAGTAATCCAAACAATATGGTATAAATCCAAAAGCAGACACATAGATTGATGAAAGGGAATAGAGAACCTAGAAATAAGTCCACACTTAAATGATCAATTATCCTATGACAAGCTTACACAATGATATAAAATGGGGGGAAAGACAGTCTCCTCAATAAATGGTGCTGGGAAAACTGGACAGCTATATACGAAAGAATGAAAATCAACCACTTTCTTATTCTATATACAAAACCAAACTCTAAATGGATTAATAACCTAAATGTAAGACATTAAACCACAAAACTCCTTTAAAAATGTAGGCTATAAACTCATGTACATCAGTTTTAGTAACATTTTTTTGGATCTGTCTCCTTGGGTCAAAGTACTCAAATTAAAAATAAACAATTGGAGGTCCATCAAACTGAAAAGCTTTTGCACAGTGAAGGAAATCATTAACAGAACAAAAAGGCAACTTACTGAATGTGAGAATCCATTTGCAAATAACATATCTGTTAACAGATTAAGATCCAAAATATACAGAGAACACATACAAGTCGAGACAAAAACTAAACAAAACAAACCTAAACAATGAAGTTAATAAAAGGGGAGAGGACCTGAAAAGGCATTTCTCCAAAAAAGACATACAGATGTCCATCAGGCCTATGGAAAGATATTCAACATCGTTATTAGGGAATTGCAAATCAAAACTACAATGAGGTATCCAAAGCACTTGTATGTCAAAATGAATTTCTTCAAACAAAATAATGGAAACCCAGATGACTAATTCTACAACCCAAAAATATTAATATAAAAAGGATTGTAACACTGTAATATAATGCAAAATAAGAAAGAAAATACAAAATATAAACACATATCTGTTGAGATGGCAGCATCAGGATGACAAGAAATAACAAGTGTTGGGGAAGATGTGGAAAAAAGGGACTTCAGGTGAACTGCTGTGGGGAGGTAAAATTGATACCTCTACTATGGAAGACAGTATAGAAATTCCTCAATAAATTAAAATTTTAAATATAATATGATCTAGTAATTCCACCTCTGAATATTTCCCTGAAGAAAATGAAAAACTATTTTGAAAAGATATATGCATCCCATGTTTATTGCATTATTACTTACAATAGCTGAGATACGGAGTCATCCTAAATGTCCATTGATGGGCAAATGGTTCGAGATGTGGTATATATAGAATGGAGTATTATTCAGCCACAAAAAATGAAATATTGTCATTTGTGACAACATGGTTGGATCCATAGGCTCTAATCTGACTGAAATAAGTCAGAAAGAGAAAGGCATATACTTATGATTGCCTTTATACATGTAATTTAAAAACAAAAGGAGCAAAAGAAACAGACTCACAAATGCAGAGAATAAACTGGTGATTACCAGAGGGAAAGTGATTGGCGGTATGGGCCAAGGAAATATCGTCAGTATTATTTTAATAACTTTGTATGGTGACATATGGTAACTACACTCATCATGGTGATCATTTTGTAATAGATATAAATGTACAATCACTATGTTGTACACCAGAAATTAATATAATATTTTAGGGCAACTATATTTCAGTTGAAAATAAATATACAAAAAATGTAAAAAAGACAGAGTGGCTGAATGGATAAAAAAACAAGATCCACTTATATGCTGCCCACAAGGGAGTCAATTCAGATGTAAGAACACACACAGAATCAAAGAGAAGGGATAGAAAAAGCTATGGAAAACGAAAGAAAGATGGGGACAGCCAAAACAGACTTTAAGATAAAGACTATAACAAGAGACTAAGAAAGGCATCATATAATGATAGAAGGTTCAATTCAACGAAAGAGTTTAACATTTGTAAATATTTATGTATCCAACATAGGAAGCATCTAAATACATAAAGCAAATATTAACAGATCTAAAGGGGAAAATATACAGCTAAACAATAATAATAGGGACATTAATACTCCACTTTTGTCAATGGATAGATCAGCTAGACAGCAAATCAGTAAGTAAACATCAGCCATAAATACCCCATCAGAACAGATGGACTTAAGAAATACATACAGAACATTCTGTCCAATGGCAATAGAATACACATTCTTTTCAAATGCACAAGAAACATCCTCCAGGATAGATAACATGTTAGGCACAAAAGAAGTCTTCATACATTCCAGAAAATTGACATCATATCAAGTGATATGAAAGTAGAAGTCCATTACAAGAAGGAAATTGGAAAAATTACAAATACATGGGTGTTAAACATGCTTATAAACAACCAGGGGGTCAAAGAAGATGACATATGAGAAAACAAAAAATACCTTGCAACAAATGAAAATACAACCTACGAAAACTTATGGGGTATAGCAAAACCATCTCGAAGAGGGTAGTTTATGGGGATAAATGCCTACACCAAGAAATGAGAAAAATCTCAAATAACCAAAATTACATCTCAGGGAAAAAGAAAAAGAAACTAAGTTCAACGTTAGTAGAAGGAGGGAAATAATAAAAATCAAAGTGGAAATAAATGAAATACAGACCAGCAAGAGTAGAAAATGAAATGAAACTACAAGGTCATTCTTGGAAAAGATAAATTTGAGAAAGAAGAGAGACAACTCAAATAAATAAAATTAGGAATTAAAGAGATGTTACAACTGATATCACGGACGAAAGGATTATGAGACACTAGTATGAACAACTGTATGCCCACAAATTGGACAACCTCCAAGAAAATGATAAATTCCTAGAAACTTAGTACCTACCAGGAATGAATCATTAAGAACAAAATCAGAAAAGGCCTATTACTAGTCAGGAGACTGAATGAACAATTTAGAAACTTCCCAACAACAAAAGTTCAGGAGAGAGGTGGCTTCTCTGGCTAATTCTACCAAACGTTTAAAGCTGAATATGTATGAATTCTACTCAAATTCTTTCAAAAAATAAAAAAGGGGGGCATTTTCAAACTCATTTTACAAGGCCAGTGTTACCCTGATACCAAAACTAGATGCCACAATAAAAGAAAATTACAAGCCAACGTCCCTGATAAACATAGATGTCAAAATCCTTAGCAACATACTGGCAAACTAAATTCAACAATTCAGTAAAGGTATTATACAGCATGATCAAGTGGGATTTATTCCGAGGATGCAAAGATGGTTCAACATCTGCAAATCGATCAGCATGATACATCACGTTAGCAAAATGAAAGATACAAAGCAGGTGGTCATCTAAATAGATACAGATAAAGCACTTCACAAAATTCAACATCCATTTATGATAAAAACTATGAAGACAGTGGGTATAGAGGGAATGAACCTCCAATAAAGGTCATATATGACAATTAAGTTCATATATGACAAATGCAAAGCTAACATACTTCGTGGTGACAAGCTGAAAACATTTCCTTTAAGATCAGCAACAAGACAAGGATGCCCTCTTACCACTTTTATTCAGCATGGTACTGGAAGTCCTACCTAGAGTCATTCAGTAAGAAAAGGAAATAAAAGTCATCCAAATCAGAAGGGGAAAAGTGAAAGTCACTATTTGTAGATGACACAATATTATACATATAAAAATCCCTATGGGGCACCCGGGTGACCCAGTTGATCGAGCGTCTGACTTTGTATAATCTCGCAGTTCATGAGTTCGAGCCCCACAGTGAGCTTGCTGCTCTCAGCGCAGAGCCTGCTTCAGATCTTTCTCCCTTCTTCTCAGTCCCTCCCCTACTTGCACTCTTTCAAAAATCAATAAAACTTTTAAGAATTTTAAAATCCTAAAGACTCCACCAGAAATTTTAGAAAAAACAAATTCAGTAAAATTGCAAGGTACAAACTCAATACACAAAATCGTTGCTTTTTTAAAAAAATGCCATTAACAACCAAATCAAAAAGAATAAAATATCCAGCAATAAATATGAGGTGAAAAACCTGCACTATGAAAACGCTAAGACACTGGTGAAAGAAATTCAGAAAAAGACAACTAAATGGATAGATATTCTGCCCTTACAGATTGGAAGAACACTGATAAAATGTCCCTACTACTTAAGATAATCTACAGAATTGATGTAGTTTCTATCCAAATTCCAATAGCATTTTTCACAGAAATGAAACAACTAATCCTACAATCTGTAGTGAACCACAAAAGACCTGAAGAGCCAAAGCAATCTTGAGAAAGAGGAACAAAGCTAGAGGTATCACGCTCACCAATTTCAAAAGCTATATTACAGAGCTACAGTAATGAAAAACAGTATGTTATTGGCAGAAAAAGAGACACACAAATCAATGAAATAGAATACCCAGAAAAAAACCCACACATATCCATGTTAAATTAATTTCTACAACAGGAGCCAAGAATATACAATAGGGTAAAGACAGTTTCTGCAATAAGTGGTGATGGGAATGCAGGAGAGCCACATGCGAATGAATGAAACGGGATCACTATTGTAGACCACACACAAATATTAATTCAAAATACAATTAAAAATTTGAACATAAGAGGCACCTGGGTGGCTAAGTCAGTTAAGCATCTGACTTCGGCTCAGGACATGATCTGTTGATGAGCTTGAGTCTTGAGTTGGGCTCTATGCTGACAGCTCAGAGCCTGGAGCCTGCTTCGGATACTGTGTCTCCCTCTCTGCCCCTCCCCCATTCATGCTCTGTCTCTCTCAAATAAACATGAATTTTCTTTTAATTTGAACATAAAATGTGAAACCACAAAACTCCTATTAGAAAATATAGGTGGTTTTATTTTTAATTGTGGTTTTAGAAAAGATGATATAACATAACACTTATTAAGTTAACCATTTTTAAGTGTACAGTTCCATAACGTTAAGTGTATTCACATGATTGTAAAAGGTCTCCAGAACATTCCCATCTTGCCCATCTAAAACTCTGTACCCATTAAACACTAAGTCTCCATTTCCTCCTCCCCACAGCCCCTGGCAGCCACCATTCTACTTTGTTTCTATTTGACTACTTTAGATACTCGATATAAGTAGAATCACACAGTATTTGTCTTTTTGTGGTTGGGTAATTTTATTTAGCACGATGTCCTGAAAGTTCATTCATGTTGCAGTATGTGGCAGGATTTCCTTCCTTTTTAAGGCTGTATACTATTCCATTGTATATATCACATTTTGTTTATCCATTCATACATCCACCAGCATTTGGGCTGCTTCCACCTCTCTGGTATTGTGCATAGAGACTGTCAATGTTTTTTACTTGTACTTTTTGTCTGAGGCTTAATCCATTTATATAAACACATACACACACACACACGAAAGAAAAGAAAACATAGGTGGTAAGTTTTTTGACACAGGCCTTGGTGATGTATTTTTGGATGTTGCACCAGTTACAGGGTGCAAAAAGAAAGACATGAAAATAAACAACTGGGATTGCCTCAAACTAAAATCAAAACATCAAAAATCTGATTAAGAAATGGCAGAGGAAATGAACGGACATTTTTCCAAAGAAGACATACAGGTGGCCAAGAGACACATGAAAAGGTGCTCAATGACACAAATCATCAGCTAAATGCAAAGCAGAACCGCAAGGAGATGTTAGCTCACACCAGTTAGAATTAGTATCAAAATGATAAGAAATAACAGGTGCTGGTGAGGAAAGAAAGAAAAGGGAACCCTCTTGCACTGTTGGTAGGTATGTACCTTTGTGCAGCCACCGTGGAAAACAGGATGGAGGTTCCTAAAAAATGTATTTGTATCTACCTACCATATGACCTAGTAATTGTAGCTCTGGGTATTTATCTGAAGAAAATGGAAATATAAAGAGTATTTATTTGAATACAATGAAAATATAAACTCAAAAATATATATGCAGTCCATGCTCACTGCAGCATCAATTACAGAAGCCAAGATATTGAATACACACACACACACACACACGCGCGCGCGCGCGCACACGGTAAATATGTGAGATGATGGATGTGTTAATTAACTTGACCAGCCGGGGGAATCCTTTCACAATATTCATATACCAAATCATCACATTGTTATTATTTAGATATTCTTACTGTCTATTTATTTATTTTGAAAGAGAGAGAGCGCGCGTCAGAGGGTGCATGTGCAAGTGGGGGAGGGGTAGAGAGAGACAGAGAGAGAGAGAGAGGATCCCAAACAGGTCCTACACTGTCAGTGTAAAGCCTGACATGGGGATGGAGCTCACAAACCATGAAATCATGAGTCTGACACTTAACGAAATGAGCCACCTATGCACCGCTACATTGTACACTTTAAATATGTTACAGTTTTATCTGTGAATGACACCTTAATAAAGCTGGGGTAAAAAGGATAGTACGGGCAAAAGAAATAAGTGATGTAGTGTTAGATTATAAAATTATAAAATNTTGGGGCCACACAAATATAAATAGTTTATTCAATAAACAAATGGGAGAGCAGAGACAAATATTTCTTAAAGAATTCCAGGAGCAACCATTATCCTGATTTGTAATAGCACAGACTAGGTTTGCCTATTTTTGTACTTTATATAAACAGAAGCAATGTATCATCTTTGCAAGTTTTGAAGCAGGACTATCACCTGTTGGGTGCAAAGAAAACTCAAGTGAAATGTGAGAAATGGAAGTGGAAGGGCTCCAAGTCTTCATCTCTGGTAGATCCTGTTTCCTTTCCCCCCAAAATGCCTACAAACTTCTGACCTTTGAATTGAACTTATACCCAACAAAACACTTTAGATTTTCCTCTTAGTCATCAATCTTCTATTTTCGACCCGTCAGACTTATACAATTGCAAACTGGAAAATGAATTTGTTATTTAGGACTTAATTCTCATCATCACGGACAAAGTCTCCATTAAAACTCAAGTCTCCTCAGTGACGATGTTTGTGGAAAAAAAACAGGTGTCATCCTAACATGAAAGCATTGGTAGTAGCTGCTTGTCAGATGCGCCTCCACTCAATCAGCCCTTTCTATTTACCATGAACTGCACCTCATAGTCTCTGCACTCTCATGGATAATTTTTCAGAGCCAACAGAGCGATTTAAATTTGCTAAAAAGTGAAATTGTCCATCTTGGAAAGAGACCAGACTGTCATGAAATTGATAAATGTGATGTTGGAAGCAGTATTCTGAGGAGTATGGAGGTATTCACTATGAGAACTGCTTGTGAACTATACACAAAAGCCACTGATAAAAGAAAATCTGGCAGGACGAGGCCTGGTAACACAGAAAGAGGAGAAAATCAACATGGATGGGCATTTCAGAACGGAAAAAAGCGAACACCAGAGAGTCATGAGAGTTCTCTTGGATAGTTTGATGAAATTCTGGAATATGTTTCGAAAATATTAAGCCTTTTTAGGTAAGTCAACAGTGGAGTTCAGAGTAGTGCTTGATGTTACCATACAATAGTGTCTCCACCAGTATAGAATGTTGTGATTATAACATCAATTTAGTGACATATAAAAATCTAAGCTTATATTGATAAGTTTTTCAAGGTTAGGTCATAAATTAACGTTTTCCTTTCTCCACTATGACGTTTTGACATATTTATATTAAATATTACACTCAAATAATAAGAAATTCTTCTTTGGACATAATGATGCCATTCTAGAAACTTTACCTCGAAAATGAGGGTGTTAGGTAGGAGAGAAATTCTGATTTAGTTGATAGGAAAGGAGAGTTTCCAGATTTGGGAAAAGTACTAAACTAATTGCAAAGCAGGAATGAAGAGCTGGGGTGCTGGGGACTGTGGTGAATGAAGTCCAGGAGGTGCTGAAGGGAGGGTGCTGGGCACTGTGGAGGTCCAGGAGGTAAGGATTCTTGCTTTAGAATGGCTGTCTGGACCACCTCTGCCTTGAACTATGCATCTAACGTGCCCAAATAAAGAAGATCTCCAATCAGAAAACATATCTGAAAATTTACAGTGGGAAACGGTGAGACCAAAAGTTTCATTTTATAATATTGAGCTTTTCTAGTTAGCCTAGAAAGCCTTCTACTAGCCTTTCTAGTGAGCCTTGATGAACTTGATAAATTACAAAAATATGTATTAGCACTGTGTTCGTACAAGTTGTGGTCTTTTTCTTTTCGTTTTTCTTTTCCTTTCTTTGGGAATTTATTTGCCAAAATGGTATTAACCATTGCAGAAGAATCTGATACGAAGGGCCCCTTAAACCGTTCCAAAATATTTCTGGGGAGTCTCTCTGATTCCCGCCACAATTATCTATGGCAGCATTCTGAAAATCTACACTCTGAAATACTTATCCATCCAGATACTCCATGGAAAAAGGATTCTGTGGTCAAAAAAGGTTGGGAACTGCTGTAAGCCCTATCCTCCTGTCTGGGACACACAATGTGTATTAGTAATATGACGGCCCTACATCAAAGTCCCACTGGAAACACAAGATTGACTCTAGCTATATCCAAAACTTGCTTACTCTATAACCATTTTAGGCAGGATGACCAAAATCCTATCACATGGGTATTCTGGGACCACACTTTTGCAAACAGACATGAAATTCATGGATCCCCCTAATCCTGACCATTCCCAGCCAACAACACCCATTCCTTCCTGGCAGGCAGCTCTGGAAACTGGGTTTATATCACTGCCCTCAAGGAACAGTCAGTGACATTCTAGGTGACACTGTGTCCACATTAGGCCTCTACTGTGCTGGCGGTAGCAGCAAAAATGAATACAATCACAAGGCAGCTCTTTCTAGATGGCTATTATCTCCTTAAAATAAAAAATGTCTTTGGTTGAGTGGCATGTCAGTGAACCTTTAATCTCTTCTAGCCTGTTGGCTCTGTTCAGCCTACTTACTACACATGAGTTTCCCACTTTTTCCCTCTGTTAAATCAACCTGAAAGGGAACTCTGCCATCCTCCAGCTCCAGGGCTGATGGGCCTTGAGGGATCCATTGCATATGCAAGAGGCTATTGTTTGCCATTCCTGACCCAGGAAAGAAGTGGTTCTCAGTTTCCTGGGAGTGCTAATTACCCTTCTTAGCAAGGAGGTCAGAGATTGGAGGTCCTTCATGGCAGTGAGGGGCCTTTATGTCTCTGTGGGGAACAAAATCCTCCAATATGGGGTAGGGTCCACGGAGGAGAAATAAAAAGTGGATGAAGCAGGAACAGTGTCAAATGAGGTGAGAGGTAACTATCTCCCCTAACATGAGAATATCTTATTTTTTCTTGGTCATAGAGCTGATAGACACTCAGTCAAAAAAGTAAGGCAATAAAAAACAAAAAAACCCTAAAGAAATCAAAACCATCCAGGAGTAATTACTGTAACTAGCTGGCGAATAATGTTCCAGATAAACTGTTCATTATAAATTTATACTCTTACACACTTAGTATACATATTAGCTTTACACCCCCCTTTTATGTATATAATGATGACAATTCCAGCTGTTCTGTGGAAGATAGCATGACCAAAGTGAGGTCTTTACATTATTCCATACATTCTCTCTATGATGTGGCACTAGGATCCTCATTTTACAGATATTACAGTGGCTGTATTAATAGATATTATTATTATATATTTTTTTTATTAGAGAAAGAGAGAGCACGCATGTGAGTGGGCAAGGTGCAGAGGGAGAGAGGGGAGAGAGAAAGACTGAGAGAGAGAATCTTAAGCAGGCCCACACTTAGTACGAAGAGTCCAATGCTAGGATCATGACCTGAGTTGAAATCAAGAGTCAGACGTTCAACCAAATGAGTCACCCAGGCACACTTGTTACATATATTAATATAATGAGTTATACATGTGTCAATATAGTGATATGATTTAACAAATATATGGTACATATATGAGGATCAAGTAATATGGGATTATGCACTTAGCCCAAGGTTACATGATTAGCTGTGCTCTCTACACTGGAGTCAAGTAAACCTGGGTTCAAACTTCAGCTCTGCCACTTAAAAACTGTTGATTTTCTGATTCTCTAGGCCTCGGTTTCTTCATCTTTACAATAAGGCTAGTTATGATCCCTACTTCACAGGGTTATTGTGAGAATTTAAAAAGAGCTAAATGGAGACATAGCATAAGCCTGTAGAGGTTACTGGAATTGAGCACTGTGTATTTAGGTGGGGAGAGGAGGAGGAGGAGAAGAGGGAATGAGGGAAAGAGACAGAGAATGGATATTTAATAGTGTGGTCTGCCCTTCTCTCTTCTTCTCCAAGCAATTCCTGCTCCAGAATGAACATGAAGCGGGGGGGAAAAAGGGCTGTTGTGTCCATCACATTCTGTTCCTAGGCGTCTCTCAGGCTTGAGTCTGCTGCCAAAATAAGTGTGAGTCTAATGTTAAAAGGTTCATATTCTCCGTACATCAAGTTCCTAAAACATTCAATTACTTCATCATGCTCTCAGGCCAAAAAAGCAGCAATCTGTTCCAATACTGTGAGAAACACTGGCCACTCTGGGCACATGGTAAGAGAAAATGGTGGCCCTGCTGGGGGACCTTCATAAGGATTTGCAAAGCTGATGTTGACCCTACTCAATTTTTGCCTGACAAGCCATCTTTAGCACCAACTGTTCAGGAGAGGTCATTCCGCTAAAAGTTCAACGGTAGAGCTGGTGTGCCAACCACGCAACGTGCTGAGGTCTGATCAAATATTTATGATTCCTTCAGAAGAAACTCAAGCTGGGAGTAAAGGAGGGAGGAGGAGGCAGATCAGCACCAGCGTGGTTGGCTTCTGGCACAAAGACTTATTTCTCAGAACTGGTGGAGACACAGGTCCATTCCACACTCACGAGAAGATGTCACCTTCACAGCCAGTCATTTAGGATCGTGGATAGTATGGTCTCCACCTACCCTACAGTTTGCCCCTTAGATACCATATATTTACACCCTCTTCCTCAGCAAGGCCGATTAACTCACTGGCCCACCTTTTCCCTCAACACAGCTTACTCTTCCTCACTTCTTAACATTAGCTCCTGTTCTTCTTAAAATGCAGTTTCTTTCCTCCTTACCAAGCTCGATCCTACTTATGCTGTAGATCCCAATTCAGATTGGGTCGCACATGTGAACTTTTCTGGAGTGCAGGAACCAGTAGCTCTTACCCCCATTTGATGCCCACTACATGCCAACCTGGAGGAGCATCACTGGCTTTTCCCATCAGCTGCTTTTTCAAGGACCAGGACCTTATTATCAATAGAACAATCGGCAGACAAAATCCATCCATCTCTCTTACCTTGTAGATAAAAGGCTGTAAGCCAGAGACCATATCTAGTCACATTTCTGTTCCTGACCTTGTCTCTTCTGGGTAGCTATTAAAAGCTCCCAGAATGTTTGGAGGTTAAGTGATTGGTTTTAAAAGTTGTCTCCTCCACTTTCCCTCACCTAATACCCACCCCTCCCCAACTCCTGTGGCTGAAAAATCTCATGGAAGTTAGGCATTTTGTGGGGAGTACCATGGGCTAGTAGGGTAGGTTAGACTCTGGCTAGTTTTGAGGATTAAATGTGTATTTTGAGCATTTGCAACTTTTAAGTGCTCCTTCCCTGGGTTGATGACTGACATCTGGTGAATGTGCTTTTGTCGTCTGGGTTGATTTCCTAGAATCCCTTTGTTCAGGCCTGGCCTGGATGCCCAAGAATTGCTCAGGGAAGCCTGAAGATCTTTTATGAAGCATCTTCATTCTGAAGAAGAAATACTTCCATCTACTCAATCTATAAAACACTTGTTCTGGGCCCAGTGTCCTAATTAATTTAAAGAAGTCTTCAAGTTTTACCTTTATAAGAACCTTTAACACAGGTGGTATCAAGCCACTTCAAGATGAGAAAAGAGATAATAAGGAGGTTTCTGTGGCCCAGAAAAGCCTCACAACTCTAACTTTTCCTCAGAAGAGGAAAATACACTTTATCACTAGAAAATGGAATCTTTCCTAAAAGGTAAAGGTAGATATTGAAGATTGATTTGAAAGGTCAGGGTTAACAAGCTCATTAATGGCTAGGTTAAAATCCAGCCCAAGCCTTCCTTTTTTGTTCGAGAAATAAATCACTTGGCTAAACCATGCCCTTCATTGGTAGCCTGGGGCTTTTCTCGTAGCTACGGCAAGGACCCCGTGAAGTCCTGTGCAGTAGAGAACAGGAGCTCAGAGCATGGGCTACAGAGCCAGAGGTTAAAGCTTAGCTCTCTTCGTCACTGGTTGCGCAACCTTTGACTGTATTATAGAATCTCTTCGTAGCATGCTTTCCTTCANGGGGAGGAGGGGGAGGAGGGGGAGGAGGAGGGGGAGAGGGAGGAAGGAGGGAGGAGGAAGGAGGAAGAAGAAGAAGAAGATCTACCTTCAAAACTGCCAGGAGAACAACATAAGAACAATATCAGGTACTCCATGTAGTCCTCTTGCAAGTAAATTCTTAAAGAAAAAGAATAGCTGTTATCTTTTAAACTAGAGGTCTGAAAACCTTTTTTGTGTTAAGGGTCATCTAGCAAATATATTAGTCTTTGCAGGTCAGTAGTCTCTGTTGAAATTATTCAAATCTACACTTACAGCCTGAAAGCTGCAACACACAATATATAAACAAATGGTTGTGGCTATGTTCCAATATAAGTAGTCTGTCAGCCAGATCTGACTGGTGGGCCCCAGCTGGTTGACCCCCGTTCTAACCTAACCTGTGTAAGAATACACATTCCAACTAAAAGTAATTTTAGTGACACCTGACGGAAAATAAATTCAGTGACAATAGGTTGACGTAAAGCAGAACTAATTTCTTTATTCCCAGTCAAGAAAGGGACTGAGTTGTACAGAGCTATGTGGTCCTAAGTCAGGATCCCTGATGGAACGTTTTACAAATACAAAGCCAATGAAGAAAGGTGATGTGGCTCAAGAATCTGTTTTCCGCGGGCAATTTTCATGTGTGGAATCTTGCCTTCAATCACTAAGCATGGAGTATTGCAGCCACAATGAATGGGCTCTGTCTACTTATCTTTCAAGTGGAACCTTCTCTGGGGGAGAAGTGTACCTTTAGGAACATCTAGAGCCCTGAGGTGACCACTCCAAGAGCTGTCAAATCTTTCCTTTTAAACATACGCAAATTCATCCAAGAGGTAAATTGAGCTATAACTTATCTGAGATCATGAGATTCCCAGAGGACATCCCGATGTGAGCAAGATACATGTTGGCTGTGAAAAGGGAACACCAGTGTGTGTTTTTTTTTTCTCATTAAAAAACTAACAACATGAAATTCTGACCATGTTCCATGGTTCTCTGCAAAGAAGTTGGTAAGGTTACTGACAATGTGCCAAAGCACAGCTGTTTTGGAATTTTCCCCCATCCATTATTATTTTTTAAACCATCGGTCCTCTATAGAGCTTTTTGCCTGACTATTGGTGTAAGTCATGCTTTAATTGACATTTCAGACTTCTGTGCTTTGCACATGCTCTTCCCTCTACTTTGGATGCTAACATAAATACAATAAAGCCCCTGCCGCCCAGTTTACTGCTTTTTATATATTGTATTTTAAATAAATGTTTATTTGCTATTCCCATTCATTGGCTAGCATGTCATTTTGGTACCGGGGATGGCTGAAGTCAAGATTAAATTGGTACTTGAAACGAAATGACGAGGGCATGGCCCGACTTCTTACTCTTGACTTCTAAGCTAGGGCAACATTACCATCATCTTGGATTAGTCTGGATCAGTCATAGCAAGAGGATTTTCCCATCTATCTTTGCAGCCCATATAGATTAGAGGATTACTTGGGTCCTTCTTTCTGTTGCTGTGGAACTGTAGAATAATCCATGAAGGACTATAAACAAGATTTCTTTTTTTTTTCAATTTACAGAAACTAAATTTTTTAAAATGTATTTTTAAATCCCTTAGATCCAAACAATTCTTTGATGCTTCTTCGAGTGAGGACAACAGCAATGTTAACCTAACCACAAATTGCTCAGCTTTATGATTTTAATGGAGCAAATAAAACTGATTTTTTAATAAAGTGTATTGTTGAAAGAGAATCTTTGTGGAATTTCAGACTGTGCAAGGCATCCATTTTTATTGGCCTCACTTTGTTATGCTTTCGGAGCTGTTTATAATGTTATTTCACTGAAAATTCCTTTCCATATTGTCATTTGCCTTCCATCTCCAGAAGGCTTCCCATCCAAATGAAAAAAAAAAAAATAAGTCTTTCTTCTTTTTTCTCCACCTCCTTAAAATCAATTGGAAGTGGCATCTCCTGGGAATGAGTCCATCTCTTATCCATGTCTGAAGTTTCTTCTGCTCCTAGCAGGGGAAGAAAATGGAACTTCCTTTCAGAGACTGTGTTCGTCAGAAAGCAAAGGCTTCTATTTTCTTCTTACTCAGAAGTGATCTGGCTTAACATGTTCTTTTCCTTTAGCAAATGTCATGTAAAAGCATGATCTTCAGGGCTATGTGACCTGTGCAATCACACGGGCCTGTGCTCAGAAGAACCCCATATACTGGGGTAATGTGCTGCTGTTACCAGCCTGAAATTCCCAGTAGTCCTTGAACAAGGAGCTTCATGTTGTCATTTTGCACCAGGCCCTCTGCAAATTAGGTAGCCTGTCCTAGTGAGAATCAACATGTCAGAGCACTGCATACTTTTTCCAAAACACTTCTTCCCTTATGGAGAGACAAAAGCAGTAGAATGTGAAAGGTTTTCCAAGTTCTTACTATGAGTTGGGTTCTAGGCTGATCATGGTGACTGTTTCATTCCTAAACACCCCTGTAGGTAAAATTATGGCCTGTATTATTCCCCAGATGAGGAAATTCAGATTTCAACAAAGATGACATGTTGCAGGTCACAGAGAGGTCCTGAGGGTTAAAGCTGGCCTTTTAACTTAGCTCTGCTTCTAAAGACTGCTGCACTATTTAACAGTTTATTGTCAGTTTTCACTTTGAAATCAACGGTTTAAACATTTAACTGAACTCAAGTTCAACCACTTTTGTCAGGCATATGGCTTAGAAAGAAGGTGGACGCTGGGTCCAAGAGACCAAGTTGATAGACAGTCTCTATTTCAACAATGACCCATGCTCCCCATTTCCACCTTATTTCTGAGTTTTGAGATAGCTCCAGATTGGAAGACAATTGCTTCTTCCACTTTCACAAAAATCTTAGACTTAAAAATTATTTGGTATTCACAATGTGATGGAAAGACCATTAAAAATGGTGTCTTTGATGGGTTTCTCTTCTCTCTGCCTGATATGCATTTTCTTTTGCTCTCATGATCAGCCCATCAATTTTCTTTGGATGACCCCTCCTTCTCACTCTTGTTATTCCAGGGGAAGTGCCACACCCCAATCCCAGACAATCAACATCTTCTGCCTTGGGATACCATCTTCCCGAATGGTTTTATAATTGATTCAGGGACCGGCAACTTTATAGGAATCTCTGTGAAATCAAAGGTTTTTTTTGTTTGTTTGTTTGTTTTCCTGCTGAGCTGGAAAATGTAAAGTAGGGATTCCTTGGGCTTTCAAGTTCAATCAGAACCAAGAGATGGAGGGAGGAATATTTTTGATGCATTGAGCTCCTGGACCCAGTGACATTCACTCTCTGGACAATTTGATTTCATGATCCATGAAAATTCTCTTTTGCTTAAGTCACTTTGAGTTCAGTTTCTGTCCTTGCAGCTGAACAAGGATTGGTTAAGAAAAGTAGCAAGTGCACTTGTCCAAGAGTACTTTCCTGACATTCGTGTGGGAGACTAAACTAGGAACCATTCATGTGACCTTAACACGGTATTCTTTAATACTTTTTTCTTCTTCAATTGTCGTAAATAATTGCTGGTTTTTGAGGAAAGGTATCAAACATGCTTCATAAAGGTCTAAACTGTCATGAGTCAGTATGTTTTCCTAGTGCCTGGCAGGGTCCCCACTCTATTCTAGGTGATAAGAAAAAATTCCCAAATCAAGGAAAGGCCTGTTACAATTCTCCTTGTATTGCTGGAAGAATAATCATGTCATTTATGGATAAAGCCAGTTCCCCATTTCAGTATCGGTCTGCATTTGGACTCAGGAAACGACAGCCTCTTTTCAACTGCCTACCTCAACTGAACGAGTGGATAATCGGGAAGTGAAATTGCTAATGGCATTTGGGGAATTTAAAACAGAATTACAAGAGTTTTTCTTCTTTTCATATTTATCAGAAGAGACTTTTCCCTGGGTACTCCATTTTTCAGATGCCCTCGGACACAAAGATTCTCTTCTTAAAATACATACAGGAAAAATCTATCATGTACATTTGACTCTGACAAGACTTCAGTGAACAAACTTTGGTGCGTGTGTCATTTGGGTGACTTTGCACATAGCTTCATACAGGTCACATGGCTAACTTTGTCAACCCCAGGAATAAGAAACCGGGATCTTTACTCTCCTTCTTTGCTAAGTGCAGTCCTGGCAGCCATCCAGTGAGCACAGGGTGTGCGGACCATCAACCCGGATTATTTTTTTGCCTTGGGATATCTAGACATTCATTGTCTATATGTTTAAACTGGCAGGTGGACAGCCCCATTGTTCACTTTGCTGTGTGGACCTGAGGCATTTAAAGAGAAAGGGCGCTCTCCTAGATTTTCCTAGGAAGCAGCAGGCCATCTTTTTATGGTGTATACATTCTTCCAGGTAAAAGTATCTCAACAAGACAATCTAAAGTGATCAGTGGTGGCCTAGAGCACAAGGGTGAGTTTGGAAGCTCACCCTTATTCTTTCCTGTCTGTTGCATCCTTGGCCAGGTACTCAGTGCCCTGGATTTGCAATTTCCCCTTCTGGAAAATATGAATAACAACACTGATTTGACTGAGTTGCCATATTGATTAGAGATCATCTAACACCATGCTTAATATGGCCTGGACACACATGAGGCGCTCAATAGACTCTGTGTCGTTTGTCTTGGGAGAGAGTGCTAAGATGTTGGTGGACACCCATCACATGGACTGTCAATCCAAAAACGTGGATTTGAATCACCATAGCACTCCTTATTGATAAAATTGCCAGATGTTGCAAATAAGAATACAGTATACCTCAGTTAAAAAGGAATTTCAGTAAAAGACATAAAATTTTTTAACGTTTATTTTTTGAGAGAGCACGTGAACAAGTAGGGGAGGGGCAGAGGGACAGAGAGGGACAGAAGATCCAAATCAGGCTCTTTGCTGACAGCAGAGAGCCCGATGTGGGGCTCAAACTCATGACGTGTGAGATCATGACCTTAGACGAAGTCTGATACATAAATGACTGAGTTACTCAGGGCCCCTAAAATGTTTTTAGTACAACTAATATTTGGGACACACTAATCCTAAAGATATATTTGTGGTTTATCTGAAATTCTCTGTTAATGGGCATCCCATATTTTATCTGCTATGTGACCTTCTACAAGTCATGTGAGATCTTCAAGTTTTCCTATGGAAGGACACTATTAACAGCAAATACAGAGCAATTATTATTATTACAGGTCATACAGTTTTCATTTTATCCTCACAGAAAACTTATAAGCTAATTTTGCTAATTTCTTTTCGGAAATGGTAAAATGGAGACACAGAGAGGTTAAGTGGCTGACCCATGTCCACACAGCTAATAAGGGGCTGAACCAGGTTTTAAATCTAGCAGAGTCCAGAGGCTCCACTGTGTCCTACAGTCTCTATAACTAACACGTCCATCAAATACTAACTTCATGTGTGAAAAGCAGATAATACATATTGGTGTGATCCTAATGAATCTGAGGTTCCCACATAGCTTAGTCTCATGAAATCAAATTTGAAGAAGCATGGTTCAACTGCCAAAAACAATTTTTTAAATTTCCATTAAAGAGAGCCCAAATATTTGAGCAACACTTATCAAAATCCTCCTCCCTTTTCCTGCCACTTCGCTCACAGTCGCAAACTCCTAAGGGACTTCCCAGCATTTCCTGGAGAAAAATTCTCCAGCCCTTGCCTGTGACTTACTTTTCCTCTTCTCTCCTCCCCATCCCCCATCTTCTCTTTCTCAGCCCTTTATTATGTAGATTCACTTGGCCTCTCTCCTAGGAAAGAGTCCATATTCTTTAGAAGAAAGGAGGAGGAACATGGGACCAGCAATTTCAGAATTTACTCTGGCAGGCTGGGGAATTGCTCAAGGTCATGTACATTCCCATGTCAATAATTTCCTGTTCTCTTACACTAGGTACTCATTAAATGTGAATTGACATCTACCTTCTCTTGCTCTCGTCCATGTTTTGCCCACTATTCAGGAAGTTGCTCCCATGCTCTCATCTCATATTCTGCACATGGCTTGACAGGTACCTGAGGCTCTTGGACACAGCCTGGGATGGAACCCATGGGTATTGCCTGAGATGACTGGGTTTGGTTGAATAGGGGCCTCAAAAAAAAAGGCAGCTCAGAGAATAAAGGCATGTCTCAAGAGCATGTGTTTCTAGCAAACCCAGGGGCAACAGGGAGTGGGAAATTAAAAAAAAAAAAACCCTTCTAAAGCAGGAAGCGTCTGGCTGCCCAGGATGATCTATCTGTCTCTATCCAGTGGCTTCTAACTTCTGATGGGTTGTTCTATATGATCAAAGGTGGCTAACGAAAGAATCTACATGTACTTAACTGGCCCAGAGTGCCTTCCCAACAATAGTTCAGTAACATGACCAACACTTGAAGAGTATACCTGATTTTTATAAATGCTCCAGTGACTGTGTTTTCTAGAACACGGTAGAATTCGCTTGTAGTTCACCTTAGCCTTTAATCCCAGTAAAAACAAGTGTCAACCTCAGGCCTTGATCATTGTAAGCATTTTTTTTAAAGCAAGATCTAGAGCAAATATGTGTTTGTCAAGGGGAACATATAGATGAACTCTTATACTACTTCTGTAACTTCTCATGCTTGTAGATAAGGCTTTCTATCATATCGTTACTTTCTTCTTGAATGTTCTTCTTTGTTTCCTTCTGATACGTAGATATTACAGTTAGAAAAAAAAAATCTCCTTAACATGGGAAATAACAGTAACAGACTCCAGATAATTTATGGCTCAGAGAGGTAAAAATCGGGCCTGAGGTTACACAGCTAAAAAGCTAAAGAATTAAGATTAGAACCTAGGGCTTTCTGGCTCCAAAGCCCATTTTTTTAATGATATAGAGTAGGACTCAACACTTATGACAAAGGACAGGGATAACAGTTTCTCCAAAGAAGATACACAAATGGCCAAGAAGTACAAGAAAAGATGGTCAACATCACTAAATCACTGGAAATTCACATCAGGAGATACTACTTCCCACCCATTAGGATGGGAAAATAACAAGTGTTGGTGAAGATGTGGAAAGGTAAGACCCCTTGTAAATTACTGATGGGAATGCCTCTGTGGAAAGAGGTAGGACAATTCCTCGAAAAATTAAACACAGAATTACCACATGATCCAGCAATTTCACTTTCACGTGAAAGCAGGGACTCCTATAGGTATTTGTATGCCCCTGTGTAGAGGAGCTTTATTTGCAATAGCTAAAAGGTATAAAGAACCCAAATGTCCCTTGATGGATGAATGGATCAACAAAATAAAAATTTTATGTATAATGGAGTATTATTCAGCTTTAGAAAGGAAAAAGAATTTGACACATGCTACACCATGGATGAACCCTGAAAACATTTTGCCAAGTGAAATAAGCCAATGACCAAAAACCAAACATGGTAAGATTCTACTCACATGAGGTAGCTACCAGAGTCAAATTCATAGAGACAAAGGAGAATGGTTGTTGCGGGGGGTTGGGGATAGAGAGGGTGGGTAGTTGATATTTCATGTGTACAATTCCAGTTTGCAAAGATGAAAACATTTTGGAGACGGATGGTGGTGATGGTTGCACAACAGGGTGAATGTACACACATCATAAATATACACTTAATGGTTCAAGTGGTAATTTTTACATTATGCACATTTCACCACAGAAGGAAAAAGCACATGCGCATGTGCGTGCCCGCACGTACACACACACACACACACACACACACACACACACAAGCTAAGCAGTTGTAGACCAAGATGCTCAGACAGTACAGTTGTTGAGGATGGTGGATCTCAGTTTTGAAACATACATTTCCCAGTCGTACACAGTGAGATTGGAGTAGATTTTAGGGCTGTGTGTTTTTATTTTTATTTTTTATTTTAGAGAGAGAGAAAGAAATACAGAGAACATGTGTAAGAGTAGGTGAAAGGGGCAGAAGGAGAAGGAGAAGGGGAGGGAGGGAGAGGGAGAGAGAGACAAAGAGGAAATCTTAAGCAGGCTCCATGCTCAGCACTGAGCCCAATGTGGGGCTTGATCCCAAGACCCTGGGATCATGATCTGAACTGAAATCAAGAGTCAGACACTCAACCAACTGAGCCACGCAGGTGCCCCAGGGCTGTGCATTTCTAATATGCTATACAGGTGGCTCTGAAGCATGAGTTCCATGAATGGACAACACAGTTTGAGGGAAATCTGGTTTACAATAGAGAAAATTTAGATTCCCAACATTTTAGAACTAGGAATTGATAGAGCCGGAATTTGTTCACAGACAGTCTGACTTCAGAGTCTGCTCTCTAAAGCCATTTTTGTCGGAAGCCTAATTGTATACATCAAAGGACATCACTTTGGTATCTTCTGGCATCCAATATAAAAGATAAAAACTGGAAAATTGGGAGAGAGGAATTTTGGAATTCTGGTAAGTGTTGCTGCAAACCAATAATTCTCACCTGGGGGTGAATTTGGCCTCCAAGTAGGAATTTAACAAAATCTCCAGACATTTTTCATGGTCATGGGTAGAAATGAGGGATGCTACTAAATATCCTACAAAGTACAGGACAGCTCCCCACAACAAATTATTATCCAGGTCAAAATGTCAAGAGTGCTGAGTTGAGCAACTTCCATGTGTGTTATACATTTAGACCTATTTACAGCTTCTTGAAACTAGGCTTCTTTAAATTTCAACTCTAAAACCCCAAATGACTTAAATTTGACCTTCAGGGAATGTTGGTATTATTTTCAAAAGCCATATATTTTGCCTGTCAAGTAGTGTATGTTCAAAGCATGCTGTCGGTATTATTCTTTCTTTTGTCTTAATTTTTTAAAGTTTATTTATTTATCTTGAGAAAGAACAAGAGAGAGTACCTGCGAGCCAGTAGGGGAGGGGTAGAGAGAAAGGGGGAGGGGAGATGGAGAGAGGGAGGGAGAGAATCCCAAGCAGGCTCTCCAATGTCAGCACGGAGCCTGATACAGGGCTTGAATTTCCAAACTCTGAAGATCATGACCTGAGCTGAAGTCGGACACTTAACAGACTAAGCCACCCAGACGCTCCTTATTTGTCTTTTTCATAATCTAGTTTTTTTAGGATCTTTAACTCAGCAATCTAATGCAAATTGAGTAAAACATCAGCATACAAAATCCTCATATTCAGTAACCTTGCATATATTGTGAATTTTTCAAAACATACTATTTCATCTTGACTTTGCATGTTTTTTTCTGCAGATCTCAATTTGCTTTTAGAGTTTAATTCCAGTCTAATGATGACTTTATAGCACTTGTGATACATGACAGCTTGTGTACTAATGTTTCACCTTCCTCTCCCAAGCCCTTTGGGTCTATTTTGGAAAACAGATTTTCATCATTGAAGCTGAGCTTCCTACATGAAGTCAGGAGGTTTACTTGCTATTGATCAGCAATTGTAACCTGAGCTTCCCCTGGAGACATCATCAAAGCTCTTCCCATGAAGTTGAACCACAGACTGGGGAGGAATGGGTTTAAGGATCCAAGTTCTACCCACCCATTTTGGTCAGCGATACCCTCAATCAATCTTGACATCAGTAAAAGCAGAACCAAAAGTCATGTGCATCTTGATACATTACAAGAGGAAATACACAGCCCCACCCCTGAAATTCTTGCCAAAAATAAAATTTAACCAGAATCAAAAAAGTCTCTGCTTCTAACAGCTTACTTACAGGAAATAAGGGAGATAGAGAAACAAATACAATGACACTTAGGGAAAAAAATCAGGCGGAATGAGAATGTGGGAAATCCACCAAATGCAATGGACCTTGTTGGGATTCTGATTCACACAAACCAAGTGCAAAGGGACATTTGAGACAAGAAGGAACATTTGCCAGTGGTGATAATGACATTGCGGTTATGTAAAAAATAAGTTCAGCACACCCATTGTTAGCAACAATGTTTTTCCAGACAGGAGATTCCACGGTATTACATCACATGTTCAAGATTAACTATGTTTTTGAACTGGGGCAAAATGAGTCCTCTCACACGCCCTTGGCAGTAACATTTAACGATGGGTTATCATTCAGTCATAAATTGCATAGTGGATGCTGATTGTCCAATACAGAGAGCACAGGAAGATTTAAGTGTTCACAGCCTAAAGCACCTTGATAAAGGCAAAAGCAGAATTTCAACACATTAACTGACTTAGCAAAAAGTACAAGTAACTTTTGGATGGGCCATGATGAAGAGAGGAGCACCCAAATGCAGTTGAGGACACATGATTTAGTTGTTTCAGCTAAACTGTGTTAACGGATACTGAAAATCTCTGGGAGATGCCAGGGAGCATCTCACTGACTTGAGTTTCCATCGAGACATTTTCTCTGGCAAATTCCAGGGCATAGTTTGCTTATAGATCTTGTGGACAGTAAAACATGGCACAAGGAAAGCAACCAACTGGTGAATCAGTCAATATTTGATGATTTCTAGTTTCAAAACTCACCACTTGGTTATATATAGACATTGGTAATGCTATTTTTAAAAGGATCTCTTCTTTTGTTGTCTTTGACATTCTAAGAACAATGCAGTTCTAAAGGCGTGAATAAGGTCATTTTCATTCCCATTAGGGTTAAAAACTACAAGTGGAAACCTCATCAGCCTATCAAATCAAAGCATTGGCATGAAGGCTTCAAGAGAGGAATAATATTCAGGTAGAGGGCAAACTTGATAACCTGGGAGCAGAGTTGGGGCTGTAACTTGGGCATGTGAACAGATCTGTTCACAAGCAAGAAAGAACAAGGAACTATGCGGCAGATTTAGCCTTAATTCTGTACAAGATAATGATTGAAAGCTGTTTAGAATTAATTGACTTCTGTTTTTCACTTCAAATAGACAAAATAATAGTATGTCTTTCTTATGGTCTGTCTTAAATTCTTCTGCACGCTTCCTAACCAAGGGTGTTGTACCCTCTGCCTGTGTAAAGTGTGCTGTAAGAGAGGAGTAGTGGATGGCTCAAGAGGAGAGTTCAGTTCTATCCCTGGCTCACCTTAATCCTCTTGACTGCATTTTCATGATGTAGTAAGGAATTATAGTTAGAAGCAAGCGCAGAGATGCAAGGTGGTTTTCAAACTTATTTTCTATTCTGGCAGAGTGAACGGATAGGACAACTCCTTGTCAGTCATGGAGGAGCTCATCTTCTAAAGTCAGCTCCGTGTTGTTCACTAGTACTAGCTTGCCCCTCTCTATGCAACATTATCCTTCCCTCTCCACCTTGGTTCCATGCTTGGCTATGTGACCTTCTCTGGCCAGTAACATGTGACTGGAGGTTATATAGCACTCCTTGTTGGAAGCTTAAGAGCCATTGTGACGTTCTCCATGGTGTCCTCTCTTTCTCTCAGGAGATAGGTGATGTTTCAGAGAGAGGCTGCTCTCTTAGCTTGGGTCCCAGAGTGAGATGCTGTGGACAAGACCTGTAGCCAACCCATAACAGACAAGTAACAGGAGTGAAGAATTCATTCTTGTCCCAAACTATTAAGACTGAGGGGTGTTGGCTGTTTTGTTTACCACAGCATAACCTATCCTATCCTGATATATACACTCCCTGGGTGGCAAATCAGAGTCCAGGTAGGGGGTTCAGAGGAAGCAGGTAGGATTTAAAAAAAAAAAGCCTTTCAGAAGATTCTTATGTTCCCCTGTGCTTCCAGGTAGGTAAAGATTGCTTCATAGAGTTGATACGCTTTGCCACAAACCATCAGCGGGAGCATCACGATCTCGAACATGTTGTCAAGCTTCGTCAATATTGGTTAGCTGTTTATTTACTTTCTAAGCTACAAACTTATCTCCCAGGGTACTGAGGACGTAATTCTTGATGATAACTAAAGCTGGCTTTTAGGGTTTTGGATTAATTTATTCCCTATTTTTCTCTCCTTAGGAGGCAGCTTAATGGCCTTTCTGAGTTTAAGATCATTATCAGGCTTTATGATCTCATAACCAGATTAAACTGCTTAGCTATGAAAACAAAACAACACAAGGCAGGCAAACGGCATTTCTTAGGAAGTTCTGGGGCCTTGTATTCGGTGCTGTAACATCACAATGGCTCTCACTTAATAGAAGAGGAAATTAAGATCAGAAGTGTTCACTACCTCGCCTAAAGTCTATCACCGAAAAAGGGGAAGAACAGACATACATACAGGCCAATGAAACTATCCATTACTACAAAACACCCTCTGCAATGTAATTTAGTGTCATTTACATATGCTCTTTAAATTAACCCAAAAGGATTCCTTTGCAGGCATGGGTTCCTCATTCATGTTTTCTCTATGTATTATTTTCAAGGCATTTCAAATTTGAGACAGCATCAGGCAAAAGATGCTAATTTTTGTTGCAGTAGCAATTTCTCCACATCTCGGTGGCTGAACAGAACATGACTTTCCTTTTTATATTTTAAAATGTATTTATTTTTGAGAGAGAGAGAGGGCACACATGTATGAGCAGGGGAGGGACAAGACAGAGAGAGAGAAAGAATCTTATCAACACTGAACCTGATGTGGGGCTCCTCTCACCAACTGTGAGATCATGATCAGAGTCAAATTCAAAAGTCTGATACTTAACCATCCATTACCCCAAGACACTCTCCAAGAGTAATTTAGTACCATTTAGCACTGACCCAGATGCCCCCAGAACATGACTTTAAATGTCACTCATACTACATGAGGGTCTTAGCACCTTCTAGTCACCCTGGGAGTCCAGCTGCTGCATCCTGTCTCACGATTTTATGATGGCAAATGTGGGAAAAAAGAAATATAGTCCACAATGCACAGGCTTTTACAGTCTCCCACTGGAAATGACAGCTATCATTTCCATTGCCATTCCATTGGTTCAAGTAAGACATCTGCCCTTGTCAACCTTCAAATGCCATGGGAAAACGTAATTGTGTCCTGTGAGGAGGAGGGAGAAACGGAATAATCATTAACATTTAAAAATTTCTGTGGCAGGAGCACCTGAGTGGCTCAGTCAGATAAACGTCCGACTCTTGATTTTGGCTCAGGCCATGATCTCACAATTCATGAGCTTGCGGCCCAGGTTCAGCTCCACACTGTGTGGAACCTGCTAAAGATTCTCTCTCTGCCCCTCCCTTACTTATGCATGTGTACACTTTCTCTTTCACAAAATAAACTTTAAAAAAAAGGCTTTAAAAAATTTCTGCAGCACAGTAAATATCAAATGGAGTTTCATCATCATCTAAATAAATCATATTTTACTAACAAGTTTATAGCAGCTATTGATAGTGTTATCAAGACACCCCTGATACTCATAGATCAGAAAGTGTCAGACAATGGGGACCATCCAACTCACTCTGGAGTGTCCTGCTTAGCACAGATGAGATATTTCCCGTCTTTTCTATTATAGTCTCAAACTGGAAACTCATTCCTATACAAGGTAAAAAGTAACCCTTTGGAGTGCCGGTGGATCAGTTAAGTGTCTGACTCTTGATTTCAGTGCAGGTCATGATCTCACTGTTGTGAGATCGAGCCCCGCATAGGGTTCTGCACTGGGCGTGGAACCTGGTTAAAGTTCTCTCTCCCTGTAACCCCCCTCCACTCACATGCATTTCGCATATGCTCTTTCAAAAAAAAAAAANTCTTTAAAAAAAAAAAAAAAAAAAAAAAGCAACTATTAAAAAAATAAAAGGTAACATTGCATAGGTAGGAGTGAAATTCCTATTTTATGCTTATCAGTGGGTCTTTACTTAACTAATTTGTTCCACGCTGTGGTCTTAAAACACTATCTGTTTGTAAACAGGTTCACAGTTGCACAATTGCAGGTAAATGAACGAAATAGGCACACATTATAAATTATGTCATTAATAATTAAAGCCAGATAAAACTGTATACATTTCACTAAATTACCTTTCTAGGCTTTGCAAATATTCTGAGGGCAGCTAATCTCTCCATTTTAATTAGATTGCACATCTTTTTCAAAGGCTACTGTCCTGATGTTTTAATATAAAAAGAACGTTCCTATTTAAGGCAGAAATCTGGAGAGCTGAGAATTAACATACACTGTTAACCTTTTCTTAAGGGGAATGATTTCGCTTGAAGTAAGGAAGACCCGCCATGTTCGAGCCACATTTAGGATTTTAAAAATAGAGTTGTAGCCAATGACACCCTGCATATATGTGGCACAATGTATCTAAAATTATAACTCTCACCCTCTTCCTGTCTACCCTTCTTCTGTCCATTTTCCCCCTGTACTTTAACATTACTCAGCGTGTTCTGCCCTCCCCCCCAAGTATGGCCATTCCTTTTATATATTTATTGTATATTTTTATTTATTGTCCAGTTAGCTAACATACAGTGTAGTCCTGGCCTCAGGAGTAGATTCCGTGATTCATCACTTACATACAACACCCACTGCTCATCCCAGCAAGTGCCCTCCTCAATGCCCATCACCCACTTTCCTCACCGCCTTCAATCCTCAGTTTGTTCTCTGTATTTAAGAGTCTCTTGGGGCACCTGGGTGGCTCAGTCGGTTAAGCCAACAACTCTTAGTTTCGGCTCAGGTCACGATCTCACAGTTCATGGGTTCCAGCCCTGCACCAGGCTCTGTGCTGATGGTATGGAGCCTGCTTGGGAATCTCTCTCTCCCCGACTCTCTCTGCCCTTTCAGAGCTCTCTCTCTCTCTCTCTTTCAAAATAAACAAATAAACTTAAAAAAAAAAAAAGAGTCCCTATGGTTTGCCTCCCTCTCTGTTTTACTCCGTGTTCTTTATCCTACTTATTTTTCATTGTCTCTCTCTCTGTAAATTCAGAGGTTTTTGTCTGCTGTATTGCCTTAGTTTCTTTTTCTTTTTTTTAAAGGACAAGTTTATTTTTAAAAAATTTTTTTGTTTTTTAATTTATTTTTGAGAGAGAGAGCACAAGTGGAGGTGGGGCAGAGAGAGAAGGAGACACAGAATCTGAAACAGGCTCCAGGCTCTGAGCTGGCTGTCAGCACAGAACCCAATGTGGGGCTCGAACACACAAACCGTGAGATCATGACCTGAGCCAAAGTTGGACACTTAACCTACTGAGCCACCCGGGTGGCCCATGTACTGCCTTAGTTTCAATGTCAGGTAATGTGCCTGGTACACAGTAGATGGTGAATAAGTAACTGTTAGATGAAGGGGCCAATGATTGAATTTCACAATTAAGGAGTACTTGTCACTTGAACATCAACTCTTCAAGGGGAGAATCATGCTTTGCCTTTCCCTTAATTCTTTCCCTGGCATCAAGAATATCATTTGGGGCACCTAGGTGGCTCAGTCGGTTAAACGTCCGACTTCGGCTCAGGTCATGATCTCACAGTTTGTGGGTTGGAGCTCTGTGTCAGGCTCTGTGCTGACAGCTAGCTCAGAGCCTGGAGACTGTCTTCGGATTCTGTATCTCCCTCTCTCTGACCCTGTCCTGCTCACACTGTCTCTCTCTGACTCTCAAAATACTGGTTAACCAAGGCAGTAATGGAATCTGAGAAAACGGGTATTATTCAGGTTAACTGAGATAGCTGGTAGGGAGAGTAGACCTGATTTTAAATACTTACCTGTATGGATTAGTGGAGGCTGTGTGACAGATGAGAAATTTTGTTGACTAGGCACCAGCTTTGCTGAGTGGCTCTCTCTGTGCCCTGTTAGCTCTGCTCTTCCACCCCCAGTGCTCACACATATGCTCAGGTGAGCCTGGACCACTCTTCAGCCTTGCATCTCGTGGACCAACCCTTATTTTTCCTCCAGGCCTCAGCTTACACACCACTTTTTCTAACTCATGTAAGCTCACAAAAATCTATTTGCTGAATGTATTAATTAAATCTTTGAGTTGTTCAGACCCTAAATCCTTGGATTATCCTTAACATCCCTCTATTTTTAACATCCTACATTAGATCCATTGGAAAATGCTGTCAAATCACTTCAAAATATACTGAGAGGTTGATCTTGCCTTCCCAACTTCACGGCCACCTTTCTCACTTGTCAGGGGTATTGCAATGACTCACTAAGTGAATGTATTGGTTCAGCCCCTGCCTCCTTCAGTGTTCATGCAATTCAACAACCAGGCTGATTCTTTCAAAAGATCAACTGGATTCACATTCTTCTTCTATTTGATACCCACCAGAGTCTTCTCAACTCGCAGTAAACACTGATGCTCTTAGTGATCCACAGCTTAACCTGCATGACATATCCCCACTTCCATTAGGCCAGTCACTGTCCTTCTGGCACCTTGAACCCAAGCCAGGTCACCCTCCTTGTAGTACCTCAAACCCACCACGCACGAGTCCACATGCATGGCTTTGCGACAGCTCTTTCCACTCTTACAAATGTTTTCCTCCCAGATACTTTGAACACTTGTTCTCACTTTCTTCTGGTCTGAGCTCAGAAGTGACTTTATCAGAGCAACCTTGCTTGAGTACTCCATCCAAAACAGCACACACATGCCCATTAACCCCAATTCTCTTCTTGATACATGTTTACATGTTCATTGTTACCTTTTCTCTCCTCTAGAAGTTGAGTTCCAATCGGCCCTCACATTCTCAGTATTTTTGTCTTCTACAGAGTCTAAACTCAGGAAGTATTTGTTGAATTGAATCAATGAACACAGGGGGCATTTTTATCCTGAAGGTGTGTCTAGTTTGTACAAACACTACTATCACGTAAGTAGGTTTTCTAAGCAAAAATCTGAATCACATCAAAGGCACTCAACTCCATGACACTGCAACAGAGCTAGGAGATTTTAAACCAATCTTTAAGAGAGGAGGCATACTTGAGCCTGTGCTCAATATGTAAGAATTCTCCATATCACTGAGACTTTGTTAAAATGACACCGAAATTCAGAACCTATTCCAAATAAAGCATTTCTTAGAAAAACAAAGGGTGGAGAAGATCCCTTGGAAAGCCTATAGATAGCACATGGTGCTGGTCAGTCATGCAGGTTTTGAGGTTATCTTGTTGGTTTCAATTACAGTCATGCCATTTCCTAACTGTAAGGCTGTACACGGGACACTCTGCTTTTACAAGTCAGTTTCCTCACCTTTAAAGCAAGAATATACATGGTTCCTGATAGGTAAGAATAAAGGAGATACTCTATATGCTTACTTAACACAGTGGCTGGCACAGTTAGCAAGAACTAACTGTGAGCTGCTACAGTTAATACTGCTCTGCTCAACACATCTGTTACATAGAACTGGCCACACTTCAGTTATATGCTTAATGTGGAAGGGAAGGCGGCTTTCTCTGTGACTCAAAAAATGCCTTTATTCAGGCATTTACCCTGAAGCAAACTCAGAACACTTTAACAGCTCCCTCCTGGGTCTGGGCATGTAGCCATTCATTGGAGCCAGAGAGGGAAGTTCAAGGTCAGTCCAGCCCAGTAGAGGCACATGGTTGTTGACACCATATATATATGTGTATGTGTGTGTGTGTGTGTACACACACATGCCTACTAAAAGAAAAAAATGTCAGGATGAATTTTATCAGGGAAAAATGGAGGCTGCACTTTAAATGGTCAGATACAGAGACTGTAGCACAAAATTATAGTCAGAAATCTCAAAGTCAGATCCCTCACATACCCCTTGTGAGGAAAAAAACAATTAAAAAAATAAATTTGTGCTTGTACATACAAATCTAAGTAAGTGGTTATGTTCTTGTAGGATGATCTGATGGCTCACGTATACATTTTTTGTCTGACCAGAGATCTCAATCACATCATTACGGGCCGCAAACTGAAGAGGAGGACTGAAAATTTTAAAAACTCCCTGGAGGACACCATTCTCGGGCCAGGGCTTTAAACTGGATGCCAATTACATCTCCCCTCAGTTATAAAATTGTTATAATGACCGGAAAGATCATAACTCACATTGGTCTGATCCTTATCAAAGATCTTCTACTTGATTACCTGCTTCTTCAGTTTCTAAATTCTCATTTAGATGGAGCCTTCACTGTTAATTTCAAATCGTCTTTTTATTAAAATGTGAGATAACTGTAGATTCACTTGTGGTTGTAAGGACTTTCAGAGAGAAGTATCTTGTACACTCTGCTCTGATTTCCTGGTCTCTCCTTGTACCACTGTATGTATATGTTTATTAAAGTGCTATAGAAGTTTCATGCATCCAGGACTACACTCAAAACACTGAGTAGTTCTGATGCTGTACGGATTCCTCCTGTTGACCTTTTATAGCCACACTTCCCTCTCTCTCATCAGAGTGCCTCACTCTTGGCAATCTGTCCTCCACTTTTAAATTGTCACCATTTTGGAGCACCTGGGGGGCTCAGGTCATAATCTTAAGGCTCATGAGTTCATGGGCTGAGCTCTGTCAGCACTGAGTCCACTGAGGATACTCTGTTTCCCTCAATCTCTGCCCTTCCCCTGCTCTCTTGATCAAAAATAAATACTGGGGCGCCTGGGTAGCTAAGACGTTAAGTGTCCGACTTCTGCTCAGGTCACGATCTCACGGTTTGTGGGTTCGAGCCCAGCATCCGTCTCTGTGATGAGTGCCAGCTCAGAGCCTGGAGCCTGTTTCGGATTCTGTGTCTCCCTCTCTCTCTGACCCTCCCCTGCTCACATTCTCTCAGAAATAAAACATTAAAAAATTTTTTTAAATAAAAAAATAAACACTAACGTAAATTAAAATTGTCATTTCAAAAATGCTATGTAAGTGGACTCCTATAGGATGAAACCCTTGGGATCAACTTTTTTCACTCAGTGTAATTACCTGAAGATCCTTCCATGTCGTTGCTTAGATCAATCATTCATCCCTTTTAAAAGCTGAGTAATATTCCAATGGTAAATGTGTATCACACAGCTGGTTCATCCATTGATAAATTCCATATCCAAATTCCTGTTGGAAGGAAATCTGACCTGATCCTAGTTTAGGCCCGTTACAAATAAAACCACCATGAACATTTATGTAGTAACTTTCGTGTTAACAGAAATTTGATTTTTGGAGTGAATAATGCAGAGTGTGTAATTGTTGGGTTTTATGGTAGTTGTAAGTTTTATAGATTTAGTAACTGAAAATGCTTTTACAGAGTCGCAATGCCATTTTACATTATTAACCGCAATGCAGTCTGAAAGTGACATAGTTTCTGCACATTATCAACAAAATTTGTGTTTGTCACAATTTTTTTCTTTTAGTCATTCTGCTATTTCTGAAATCTGTTATCTGGATGCTGTGGTGAGATCTCCTCATGGTTTTAATTTTAATGGGTAATTGTGTTGACCAATTTTCATTTGCTTATTTGCCTTCGCATGTATTATTTAGGGACATATCTGTTTCTATATTTTGCTGAAATTCTAATTTTGTTTAATTTTGAGTTTGAGAGCTTTTTATGTATGCTGGGTATCAGTCTTCTGCTGGCTATTTTGCAAATATTTTCTCCCAGTCTGTAACATCTCTTTCTGTTCACCTGGGCTTTTATAGAGTAGTAATTTCTACTTTGATGAAGAATTTTTAATAATTTTTCCTTTTGGGGCACCTGGCTGGCTCAATCAGTTGAGCATCTGACTCTTGATTTTGGCTTAGGCATGATCCCAGGGATGTGGGACTGAGCCCTGTGTTGGGGTCTGCATGGAGTGTGGAGTCTGCCTGGGATTCTTTCTCTCTCCCTCGGCCCCTCCCCTGCACACACATGTGCATGTTTTCTCTAAAATAAACTTTTTTCTCCTTTTATAGATCATGCTTTTGGTGTCATGTTTAAAAACTCTTTGCTTAGTCCCTAGATCCTCAAGATTTTCTATGTGACTTTTTTTAAAACGTGTGTGTGTGTGTGTGTGTGTGTGTGTGTGTGTGTGTGTGTGTGTGTGTGAGAGAGAGAGAGAGAGAGAGAGAGAGAGAGAGAGAGAGAGAGAGAGAGAACACAGAGGAGGGGCAGAGAGAGAATCCCAAGCAGAGAGAAAATCCCAAGCAGGCTCTGTCGGGTCAGTGCAGAGCTCAACATGGGGCTTGATTTCCCAACCCTGAAATCATGAGCTGAGCTGAAATCAAGAGTCAGACACTTTACTAACTGAGCCACCCCCGGACCCCTGTCAACGTTTTATGGTTTTACATTTTTAGATTAAGTAGTTGATCCATTTTGAATTTTTGTACAAAGTATGAGATTTAGCTTGACTTTTGTCCATTGGCCTAGCAACCTATGTTGAAAAGGTGGTCTTTCCTCCAATGACCCAATGACTTGGATTTGCACCTTCATCAAAAATGAGTTGGGCATATTGGTCTGGGTCTATCTCTGTCCTTTATTCTACTACAAGGTGCTAAGTGACTATTCCTTCACCAATACCAGACTTTCCTGATTAATGGAGCTATCATGTAAGTCTTCATATCTGGTAATTAACCCCTTTGCTTTATTCTTTGTCAGGATTATTTTCACTATTTAGCACCCACGCCTCTCCATTTAATCTTTAGAATAAGCTCATGTAGGTCTATGAAAAACCTTGCTGGGATTATGATAGAAATTACATTCAACATATAGATCAATTAGGGGGAGAATGGCATCATTCTTCCCTACATCTTCCAATCCATGAACACCATACGTCTTTCCATTTACTTAAGTCTTCTTTGATTTTATGCATCAGGTTTTTTTTGTTTGTTTTTGTTTTTTTTTTTTTTACTTTTAAGCATACCAATCCTATGAGTGCTTTGTTAAGTAATTTTCTTTGGAATATTGCATATGGTATTCTTTTTAATTTTAGTTTCTGCACATGTATGTGGAAATGTGCTTGATTCTTTTTGGAGTTGATCTTGTATTGTGGGACCTTGATGACCTCATTCATTACACAAAATCTTTTTCAGACTATGTTCTGGTCATCCTGTCACTGAACCATATAACCTTCCAGCAAAAGCCTGAGGTCTTCGGGGTCACTTCTTTCTTTTGAAATGGGCCCTAAGCCATAATTCTCTTAATTCTTTTAGCCCTTTGGAAAGCCACTAAGAGATACTGCCACAGAAAAGGTTTTTTTTCTGTTTTAAGAAATCTGTAATCTGTTTTCACTAACCTACTTTTCATGTGGAACACAACAAACCTCAAGATGCAGAAATGATTGGAGGTCAGCAATTTATAGAGAACCTAATTCTAATTCTGGAAGGACTTGTCAAGAAAATCTTGGTTTACTAGCTGAGTAATTTAGAGACTTGAAACCCAAATTTAAGTTGTAAGTGATCTCAGAAGTACTAAAACCTGAAGAAGCCATCTTCTCAAGAAAAGTCCAGAAGGTGCTTGCCACCAACCAGCCCAAAACAGCTCAAGAGAACTGATCCTGTGTATCTAGCTTTCTTATGTCCTTTTCCCTTTGAAGAGTTTCCTTTAAGAAATTAAACAGGACCAAATCCTCAACTTTTTTTTTCCAGGTCCCTCATTTTGATTCAGAACCACATCTTTGTTTAAGGGTTTATGTAGATAAACCTCAATTTTGTCAATCTCAATTCTGTCTAAGAAGTAGGATCAACTTCTAATTTTCCATGTTAAATCCCATGCTCTGTTTCTCTGGCAATATTCTCAAGATGACTGTACCAGTTTACATCCCATGCTGGGCCAGACGTTCTCAGTAAACTTAACTGTCCCCACATTTTTTGCTCAGTAGTGCTACCGGCATAGTCTAAAACAGTTGATGCTCAGCAAGTTCAGATCTTCATAGGATGGTATCAAATGCTGGAGAGACCAGAGGAAAATTGAAGCAATGCTCATTGTCTGTGCCCTTTCCTACCCAGTTCTATGAAGCATGTGAAGGTCTCCTGGGATAGTCTGAGGCTTCTTTGGTGAGCCTTTGACTCGAGCAAAATTAATCCACATGGTTACATTTTCGTAATCATCTGAAGGAAATCAAAAGGATTCTCCAAGCAGCAAGATGTAATACTGCAATGGCATATGAAACCGGCACTTTGTCATGAATTGTTAGAGAGTATGGTGTAACCAGAATAAAAAACACAGATACCTTGGGTGAGAGGGACAGTCAGGAAATGGAAATGAACCAAAGAGGGCGTAGGACAGTATAGAGAGTGGGGATTGAGGGGAACTCGAATGCAACTTTGCCTGGAGACAATGAAATTTATAACCAACTCTATGGGATTATATAGAACTCAAAGACCAAAACAAAACAAGTTGCCACCTAAATTTATTTACAAGACCACCAGGATCAAACCTCTAGGGAGTGGTTGAACTGTTCAGGGAAATAGTGCTCAAGGTTTCGGATACTGTTCATCTGTAGGTCTGTCAAGATGACCAAATCTAAGGCTAAGGAGCTGATGACCAGCCAGCAATTGTTACTCTCAAAAGGCGGCTTAAAGATTCACCTTCCCTCCTTTGCTACCCAAACCTCTAGTACTGTATTCGAAGCTGCATTCAAAAAATTGCCTTTTAATTCAAGCAAACAGACATTTATGAAAATTACTTTTCTGAGAAACATATTTATGTGCGTTATAAACAAGAACACTTTTTTAACATTAAAAAATTTGAACTTTAAAAAATATGTAAAATGTTCAAGAAATGTAAACAGGAATTTTCATCTCGTTTTCCATATGGTTATGTAAGCACCTTAAATATCAACACAGATCACAGACAAGCCGATTTACATTCATAGGAATTTTCTAAATAAGAAAAAATTCATTAAAAAATTGTTTCCAAAATTAAATGTTATTTTTTGGCAGCTAAAGTAATGCTTCTTGCAATCAGAAATTCTGAAGGATAATGTGTGCTCAGTGTAAGTAAAATGTCCACATAATTGAAGTTTTTTTCCTTAAGAAGCAACTTTTACATGTTTATATTTAACATTTGCAGTAGACACTCTCCTACAGGTTTATCTAAATTTTTGTGTCTGAATATACTGAATATGAAATTAGATTTTCTTGATGACTCATGTTAGCATCATAAACATTCATAATTGCTCAGCATTTTCTTCACATTTTTCCTTCCTTTCTCCTTACTGGCTGCTTGTTCGTAGGGATTTATGACCTTATTTCATCTTCTTTGACTATCTCTACCACCTCTGATATTCACACTTGGACTAGCAAGTATCCTCGATTGTTAGAATTACTTGTTTAACAACAGTATTTTTTAAGTTTATTTATTTTCAGAGAGAGAGAGAGAGAGAGACAGAGGGAGAGAGAATCCCAAGCAGGTTCCATGCTGTCAGCACAGAGCCTGATGCAGGGTTTGATTCCAGGACTGGAGGATTGTGACCAGAGTTGAAATCAAGAGTCAGATACTAAACTGGGCACTTAATGGACTTACAGGGGCCCCAGTAAGTAATTACTGAATGATATTTTAAGACCTTGCTGATTTGAGAGGAGGGAGTTGGGACAGTTCACTGACAAATGTTTCAGGTATTCGGTTCCTTTAGGTTTTCGCTTTGTGGTTTTTGTTCGTATTGTATTTTTTTTTTTTCTATTAGAGCTTATACTCTATGGTTGCCAGCACACTGACATTTACAACAGCAGCTTTTAGAAAGAAAATGCTACTTGGTTTCTGGTTAAAGAAGCCACCTTTTGTATGTTAAGATGGAACAAAATCTCTTTTTGTTTCTGGTCTCCAATATATTTAAATTTGGTCCAAATTCACATTGGGAGAAAGGTTTAGTTTTTTCAACCAAACTATACATTTTAGTCTTACTTTGAATAAAAGCACACTTATTCTTAATAAAAAATAGAAAAATATATGTAGTATGAATTTTTAGCACTCTGTAAGAAGTTACAACAAACTAGGTGGTTTAAAATAAGACAATTTGTTCTCTGACGATTCAGGAGGCTAGAAGTCAAGATCAAGAGGTCATCAGGCTTAATTCCTTCAGGAGACTCAGGCTGTTTCATGCCTCACTCTAGCTTTTGGTGGTTGCCAGCCTATCTTGGCCTTCTGGTCTTCTCTATAGGTTTTTGACCTAGGCTTGGTTTGTGTGCATGTGTGTGTGAGTGTGTGTACATGTGTGTGTCCACCCCCTCTCCTCTTATAAGGATCCTAATTATTGGATTTGGGATTCACTTTAATCCAGTCTTTTATTTCAATTCTACCTAGTTAACATAGATGGTAATATTGGTTTCAGGAGTAGAATTTAGTGATTCATCTCTTACATCCAACACCCAGTGCTCATCCCACCAAGTTCCCCTCTTAATGCCCATCACCCATTTGCCCCTCCACTGCCCACCTCCCTCCAGCAACCCTCAGTTTGTTCTCCTATCAAGAATCTCTTATGGTTTATTTCCCTTTCTCTTCCCCCCCCCCTTCCCCTATATTCATCTGTTTTGTGTCTTCAATTTTACTTCTGAGTAAAATCATATGGTATTTGTCGTTCTCTGACTTCTTTCTTTTAACACAATGACTTCATTTTAAACTTGATTACATATCTACGAAGACCCCCTTTCCAAATGAGGTCACATTCATGGTACTTTGGTTAAGACTTGAACATACCTTTTTTTTTTTTGAGAGGGGAGGGTACAATTCAACACACCATTTATATGTACATTACTAGCTATTTCCTATGTACTATAGAAGGTGCAATGTGTAATTACAGCAAGCACAAACTTTCTCAATAATTTTAAAGATATGGAAGAGATAATCAACTGCAAATCGATTGTTAAATGACACCATCTTACAAAATTAGAGATTTTAATGTCCTACTTGGAAGAAGCATGTAACCTTTCAAGTCCAAGAATGAAGTTCCAACACCAGGAAGCTCTCTACCCTGGCCACTCCATCTTGATTTTAAGTGAACATTCTAATTAGAACTGACCCTCATAATTACTTTTATATGAATAGCATTATAAGGTAAATGCTCTTCCATCTGGGTTTTATCTCTTTGCTATAAATTGCATAGTTACTTCATATCATGCCCCTTTCATTATCAATTATTGGATACACTTTTAGACCAAATTGGGGCCATGAGTAATTGGAGAGGCATCTAATAGATGGGAGAAACTTTCTCGTCCCTTGTAAGACTGGATCTCTATAATTTGGCTGTGAAAACATTGATGTAAGACAACCCTTAATTCATCCTTTTAGGTTTTGGAATGCTATTCCAAAGAGCTATTGAACCGGTAAAGGGTTTCGTAATAGGAGTCTGAGGCTGACTTTTAGTTTTTGTCATTTTTTTCTGTTATCTTGCTAAGAACAAAGGACATTTACACTGGTTGACATCAGGGACTTCTCTCTCCAACTGATACTCCTTACAGTTCGGCAACATCCACCATCAAACTACAGCAAAGGAAAAGTTTACATTTTAAGGGTGCAGACTCTTCCTTTTACACTTTTTAACTCAATACCAATTGCTGGCCTCCAAAGAGACAACATTTTAAACACTGCCATCACCAGATTCACCTAGAAATTCAGCGTGATTCGTTTTCACTCCTTATCCTGGCCTGATTTATGTCTGAAGATAGTTTTTACGGGTATCGGGTTGCCTTTCTCAGAGGACTTTTTAATGTGTGCCATTATCTCGTGATAATGGTGTAAGGGGCCTGTGCCTTTTGAGTGACACAAAAGTGTGTGTTGCCACAAAATACTCTGAAGCCTTCGTGGGTTGAAGGAAGATCTCTTGGATGTTGGTAATGGTATAGTAGCTGACAAAAATGTCACAAATATAAGTTATTGTTCCAGCCCACTTGAAACGCGAGACTATGTTTCCCCAGTCACCTTATTAATGGAGATATATTATCTCTCTGAGAATTTCCTGTCAAACTCTGTTAAGTAAATAAAGGATCAGTGAAATATCAGAAACAGGACTAACAAATGGAGCCAAGTCGTCCACTTGAAAGAAGAGAGCCAGCTGTTTACTGTGCTAATTCGAAACAAAATGGAAATGTACGTTTTTCATCTTTGCAGAATATAATTTTCAAACAGAGATTGAAAACTGGCTTTAGAAAGGACTTTTTTTTTTAAATAAAGGATTATTACTGGTCTGGTTTGTGTGTGACAAATGTGACCAGGCCCTGACAAAAGACAAATGGCTGGTTGAGCCTTGTATATTGCTTCTAAATTGAACTCAAACCACAAAGTAATGTTTGAATCATTCAGCTGGATTAGTCTCCATGTGTCAAGATCACAATTTTTTTTTTTTTTAGTCTGGGATTCCTAATTGTCACTACCAACGACAATTGGTAGGAAGATTGGCACAGAGGAGCACAGCCACTCAGCTCTCTGGTTCTGTTGCGGCTACATAGATATCCACTCCACTGTGTCTTGCTGGCAATCCACCATACATGTGGTATTTCATCCTGTAGTCTAGTAGTTCTCAACGGAGGGTGATTTTTTTTTTCCTTCCAGGGGACATTGGGCAATGTCTGGATACAGTTTCCATGGTCACAATTCAGGAGGGAGCTTGCTACTGACATCTATCTAGTGGCTTGAGACCTGGGAGACCGTGAAACATCCTAGAGGACACAAGACCATCCCTACAATCAATTAAGGTCTGGCCCAAAATGTCAGAAGAGCCAAGTGAGAAATCCCGTACTAGGAGAGTGGTTCTCAAATCTGGATCGGTGTCAGAACCACCTGGAAAGCTGAAAAGGAACTTGGAGGCCCATGCTCATGCAAACAGGCGAGGGCCTGTTCTTTTGTAGTTTTACAATGTTTCCAGGTGATTCCCACCAAAGTTTAGGAATCACTGCTGTGGGGTATCAGGGAGGTTTGGAAACCGGATGTGAACCATCATTCAAAACCTTTTTGGAATATATCCCCTTCAACTGCTCTAGCTTTCTTGCACAGCAAAAAAAGAAATCTTGTGGGTATAATTGATTAATCTTGATTTCTCCAGACCACTATTGCCCAGTCTGTGGGTTGTGCAGTTAGAAACGTTAGGAGACTCCATAGATGATCTGATTAATAATATCTGCATTCATTTAGAAGTGTTACTCATTGGACATTTAAAAAATGTTGATTTTATTTATTTTGACAGAGGGAGAGGGAGAACAGGGGAGGGGGGCAGAGAGAGGGAATCCCAAGTAGGCTCCACGCTGTCAGCACAGAGCCCAATGTGGGGCTAGAGCTCCTTGTTTGTGCCATCCAGACCTGAGTCAAGATCAAGAGTCAGATGCTTAACCACCCGAGCTACCCAGGTGCCCCAGAGAGTTCTAAAAAATAGATCAAGAATAATCTATAGCTATTGTCACATGTGGGTTCATCAAATATTTTGATGATTTTTGCCAAGGGTCCTTGGACTTGAAAACCACCTGCAGGCCCTATTTTCAGGATTTTCCCAAAATTTTCTCTTATTCTTCACTGAAAGGATCAGTGAATCCAGTTTCTTCTGGGATGCCAAGTTTTCTACATATAATATATGGCTGAGAACAATTTTTCTCCAAGCTTCATTTGCAAATAAATCACCTGGGAATCTTCTATTCTACAGATCCCAATCTGGGTGGTTTTGAATGGTCACTCACTCTGCATTTGTGATCGACTCGCAAGGAAATACAGATGCCCCTGGTCCTCAGACTACAATTTGCATAGTGGGGATTCAGACATGGTCATTCCTAGATATTTATGTACTCTACACATTTCTTAGAATACTTCCACTGGATCTCAGGAAGATGAGAAAAAAATATGTATCCACTCAATGAAATATCACAACTCACATTTACCTTGTATAAACCTTAGAGAAAGTCTTTCTTCTACATGAACTCATTAATGTTTTGAACAGAGGGTTACTAGGCCATACGAACCCTGGACAGAAACTCAGGTGACAACAAAATCCCCTATAGGCGATCTTGACTATGGAAAGGCTCTACTATTAGGATGCTTTGGGTCTCCCTGGATATGAACTTTATGCCCATCAACTCTGTCATCATTTCTACCAGGATGACCAGGGGAAAGAAAAAGACTACAACTTCATGGCAAGCAAGTGGCTTCGGTGGGGTCACTTTAGAGTTTGTCACATCTCTTGATAAATGCTCCTAAGTATTTCTCCCTGACTGCAGCTATTATTTTGTTTTAATAAATAAACTTCAAGACACTAGCAATTGTGACCTAACTTATTAGATTTAATAGTTCTTTCAAAAAATACATAATCAGGTGTATTTCCAGGACAGTTAATTGGTTTTTCTATGGTAGAAATGGGACATTTGTGTAAGAAAATTAGCATTTAATAGATTCTCAGTATGGATTCTCAGGTTAGTACCAATTTAAATAAAACGTTCTGGCCCAATTGGCATTTCCTTGTCTTGCCTAGGTTCTGGTACTAAAATCTTGCTAATAAAATAATTTAAAGCCTATAGAACAGTAAAGAGTAGTGAATAAAATATCAATGTTCACTATGCATTGACAGCTAGGTTTGATAAATAAAGATTAAGGGGACAAATTCTGTGTCCTCTGCAAGCAGTCATATACAATAGAAATCACCTAATTGGGTAGCAACATTGATTCATCCTAGCAAATAGGTATGATTCACCCAAGGAATAGGTATGATGGAAGAATAGGAGTTTTGAAACTACTCAAGTTTTAAAGGTACAAGCCTGAAGTTTTGTGTGCAATCTCCTGATTTAACTGTACACAAATGGTTTCAAAATTTAAATTCTTACATGGAAAAAAAAAGTTGAAAAATAATGGAAGTTCAATTTGGTTTCAAAGTCCCAGGTTACCACCTTTGCTCTAAAGCAATGGCTCTCAGATTGTGGTTCCCAGACCAGCAATGGCTACATCACTTGGGAACTTGTTAGAAATGCACATTCTCAGGTGCCACCCAGGTCCTACTGAATCAAATTCTGAGAATAAGCTCCAACAATCTGTGTTTTCTTTCATGTATGTACAAAGTAAGAATATATATATATGTTGAGAGAGAGAGAGAGAGATGGAGACAGAATCTCAAGCAGGTCCTGCACTGTCAGTGCAGAGCCCAGTGCAGAGCTGGAACTCATGAACCAGGAGATCAGGACCCTTGGTCTATCCTGGAGAATAACATTACTGGATTTGCAACTTCTCCTTGGACATGGCATTTTGACTTGTCAGACCCCCTTGACCAGACCCTGCCCTGCTCCATGAGAGCCCACAGCTCTCAGTTTAACGGAGATTCTGCTTCAAGGTAGTGGGAATGCCAGGGGTGATGCCAGCTCTGAATACCCCATCTATTCCAGTGTGACTCTACTGGTAAATAGAGGTCCGTGGGGAGGTAAGCCTGGCAGTAGAGAATCCCAGGTTTGCTATCTTCTAGTTAGATTGATAGGGCTGCTAAAGGAGATTGCGTTCCTGGCTACTGGCAGGACATGTAAGTTCCCATAGAAATCCAGGAAAGGCCAGTCATGCCCTCCCTGAATGTGTGCCAAGGCCATTGGTACAAAAAGCCCCGGGTCAGATGAGGTGGCCAGCAGAGGGCAGCATGCGTGCCTGTGCTCTGTCAGTGAAGCCATTACCTGAAACAGAGCCATCAAGAGATCTCGCGTCCACCTTTAACAGCAACCCTCACCCAGGAGAAGAGGGAATTCTTGACTAGGCTCCGCTGCAAAGCCAAATTCCCATAGTTCATACCACCTAGAGGAGGTAGCTTCTTTTAATTTTCTCAAAGAGAGATAATGGGTTCATGCCGGTCCTGAGTCCAAGTAAGCAGGGACAGGATAGTGAATAGGCGGAGATTTGTATGATCCCCTATCACACAGAGAGCTGGATTGCTGTATAGGACCCATTAACAAATGGTTAATAGGTTTATTAACAAAGGTAACAGTAGATGAAGGGAGTGGTTATACATGGTCTCCCATCCTCCTTCATACCTTTCCTCTCCAGCTTCTACATCTTGCATCGGTATGGTACCTTTGTTTCAAGTGATGAACCAATATCGATACATTATTGACTGAAGTCTATCTTTTATATTACTTTCTATACTTGGTGTTGTATATTCTGTGGGTTTTCTCCAAATGCCTAGTGACCTCTATCTGACATTACACTATTATACATAGTGAGTTCCTGCCCCCATGTTCCTCTTATTCATCCCCTCCTCCAGTTACTGACTGCTGATCGTTTTATTAGTTCCACAGTTTTACCTTTTCCAGAATGCCATCGAGTTGAAATCATAGAACAAGTAGCCTTTTCAAACTGGCTTCCTTCAATTAGCAATATGCAATTCATTTGACTTGTTTTTCCTTGGCTTAATACAAGCTGGTTTTTTAAAATATAAATACTATGTAATATTCCATTGTGTGGATATCCCTTGAAGGTTTTGATTTGTAGAATCATGTGCTAAGTGCCTGGGAGTACACAGTAAGCCACACCTAAAACTTTATCACCAGTCTGATGCCCAGAGGTTTGCCTAGTGATTGTAATGCATTAATATGTTTAGTTCTATTAAAATCCCTGTGCAGTATGTACAAGTTCCCCTATTTTGCATGTGGAAACTGGGGTTCACCTAAGTTAGTGAACTTGTACAAAGACAGCATGGGGTAGAACTTCCATTTCAAATGAGGACTTATATCCTAAATTTTCTATCCCTTTTAATATAAATATATGTAAGCACTGTCCTTGGGAGACTGTAGTTTAGTGGAAAATTAAGACCAAAGGATTTACACTGCAGGCCTCAGATTCTCCACTGGTTATCTGTGCACTTAATCAAAATTCTCTTCCCCTCCCAAATGTGTCTTTCCCCACCATAAATATCCTCCAAAAATTGGGCCTAGTACGCTATGCAATTCGGATCTTGCCTTCAGTTTGCATTTCAGGCCAGAAAACAAAAGCCTGCTTTAAGTAAATGGCGTCCCCCTACCGTATTATACTCTGGCTCCGATGTCTGCCCTTTGCTCGCTGTACCAGAGTCCACAGCTGAAGAGACACAGGTTCAGCTGGTAAACCAGACTCTGGCTTCTTTAATTTTCTATATTTAGCTGGTCCTCTGACATCTTGGCCAGATGGGTTGCTGCTGGGAAACTCAGGATGTCCAGTGATCATTGTTGGCAAGGCTTCTGGACTGGAGTTCAAGGTGAGAAGAGTAGAACAATGTATTCCCTCCTCTACAAAAAGGCAACAAGAGCTCACATGTTACAAGGAACTTGCTTGATTTCATTTCCTCTGCCCTGGGCCCAAATGTCTTCTCTCATGAATTTACCTGAGCAACAATATGTCCAATTTTCCCTAAACACTACTTTGAATTCTTTCTTCTGCTGCTTAAAGATTCACAGTGAAAGAAACTACATTACAGTGTAAGAGCCTGACAGATAACTCTAATCACTAGATGAAGAGTGTATCACCGGGAGTGGGAGAAATGGAATTGCAAGCCACCAGAAAGGATGCCCCAAATGGAACACAGCATCGTGCCTGTGATTTTCTTGCCAAAGGGGAGTTACCTTAATCTAAACGTGAAAGGTCATTAGACAAATCCAAGATGTCATTAGACAAATTCTACAAAAGTATGGATTGCCATCTTCAAAAGAACCCAGGTCAAAGTCAAGGAAATGGCTACAAACTGAAGAGGGTAAAATAGACCAAGCATGTGCAACATGAGATTCTGATCTGGATCATTTTGCTCTAAAACGGGCCCATTGGCAAAACCTGAATGGGGTCTGAAGATTTAATCAATGGGGCCATGCAACAATGTCTAATTTCCCGATTTTGACACTTATACGCTGGTTATATCAAAGAATGTTCGCTCATTCTTTTATTCATTTATTTTTGAGAGAGAAATAGTTCGAGTGAACAAGAGTCACAGAGAGAGACAGAGAGACGGAGACGGAGAGACAGGGACAGAGATGGAGAGACAGAGAGGGAGAGACAGAGAGGGAGAGACAGAGAGACAGAAGGAATCCCATGAGGTTCAGAGAGAGAGGGAGAGAGAGTGCAGAGCCCTGAACGGGGGTCGAGCTCTCCCAAAGCTGGGCTCAGGTCCTAAACCACGAGATCATAACCTGAGTGGAAGTCCGATGCTTAACTGACTGAGCCATCCAGGTGCCCTGAAGAATGTTGTTTGTAGGTCATATTATTTCAAGTACTGGGGATGACAGAGCAAGTCATGTCAGCAACTTCATCTTCCTAATGTTCTTACACCTTTGTTCTAAGTTGGAGGTTGTTTCAAAATTAAAACAAATGACAAGATACCTCCCCATGTCTGCATCCTTATCCATAAAGCCTTTGGCACCTATGTCAGAACCTCTAGAATATGGTTACAACCCTACCCCCCCTCTTTATTGCCTATGGGTCCCCTGCCTGGTGCTCCTGTTATCACTCTTCTAAGGGAAGGGGTCTCCATTGCTGCCTCTTGCTTCCCTCTAAGTCAAAACTGCCCCTTCTCCCACTGCTCGTCACCCATCCCATCTGTTAGTCCAAATCCAAAGTCAATCTCATCTTTCAGCCAGCACTCACATCACAGCAGCCCTCTCCATGTCCATTTCTCCTATCAGTTGTATTGTTGGCATCCAGCACCCAATTTAGTACTGATCTGCACAAAAAGATCTACTCCCTGCCAACTCAAATGGACCCTCTGGCAAAGCAGTGCCTATCGCAGATACTTTGATGCATACCTTCCTCATAGTATGTGCTCAATAAACATTGGGTCCCTGGCTCAACAATGCCTGATCAGATGTTCATCGTTATGGAATAAAGACCTATTTATGATTCATTTCTTCATGAAAAACTCAGCACTCTACGAATACAAAGGATTTCTACTCTTCCTGCTTTGACTGAAAATTTAAAACATGTGGCAATGAAGGTTCAAGAGCCAACTTTCTCAAGCCTAAGAAAAGCTCAGCTGTAGCCTCTGTGAAATGTTCTCCAACAATCATGCACATGAATTCCCGCTTACTTCTAAAGATCCTGGGCTTTTAAAGTCATCTTGTCTTCAAGCTACAAAATGTCTTTGGTGGAAGGGAAATCAAGAGAATAGAGGTAGGGTGGTACAAGAAGTGTAGCACAGTGTCCACAGTGTAGGACATCTGTCTGTAGGTCTTTCAGGCACACTAATTGCTTAACTGAATGCCCACAAATATTTCTGTCCATTTAATTTCACATCTTCAAACTATGCCTTGGTAGCAAGACAGAGAAAGTCTCTGGCACTTAGTGTATGTCTCTGTTTTTGTGGCTGTACTTGCTCAACCCAATTTTGGAAATATGGCCTTCGGTGGCTCATTTTTGTATGATTGGTACATAATGATACTCATCAGTAGCTTATTGCTATGTAATCAAAATCACTCAAGATTTCAATGCTGCACTAATATTAACTTCCACCATTTACTATTTTAATGAAGTGAGTGTTGATATAAACATTTGCATACTTATTTGTCAATACAAACAGATTTGATGTTGAGTAATAAGGTCATTAAAAGTAATCACATATTTATGTTTTTAATCCCCATTTCCCTCCACCCCTTGCTCCAATTCCTCGCTTCTTTACCACTGAACTAAGTCAATAAGGTAGCATTCAAACTACAGTACAGGACTACTTTGGGCTTTTCTATTATAAAATCTGTGATTTTTATTTGAGAATCTGCTGGCAGGTGCTAACAGGGCAGACAAAGTTCACATTCTCTGTTCAGATTTCTTCAAGGGCCTCAGAGGCTATAGAACTCAGCTGGGGAGTTTGATGTATTCAGCAAGTCCCAGATGAGACAAACAAACAAACAAACAAACAAAAACCCCCCAAACCCAACATCTCAAGCTACAATACAAATGCACATCCGGGGATCACTCCTGCTAAAGTCTCTTGCCCTCCTTCTCGTGACAGCCCTAATCTGATCAATAGAGGTTTGGCTTTGGGAGAGGAAATAAACTGGGACACACAGAGGAGAGCAAAGGAGATGCTGGAGTCACTTTCTGGAAGCTACAATGCTGAGTTTTTAGAGCCTGAAGGGATCCTTTAGAGCCCCTGACTAAAACTCTTATATACGAGGAGTAAGAGACAGACTCTGAGAGGTAATGTGATTTGCCTCTAGTCACACAGCCAGTATGGCGGTTTCCTCAAAACTCTTCAGAATATTTTTTTCCTCCAGTACAAGGAACTCTGTTGGTAGTCAGAAACAGGATCAATTATCCTGAGAAAAGAACTCTACCAGAGACAGTAGACTAAATAGGAGCCTTTGTGGATTATAGGTTATGGCCAAGATTGAGTTTTTTCTGATTATTCTTGATGGTGGCTGAGATTTTTAGCTACATGTAGTAAGCCAATGTGGTCAATTCTTTGCTAGCATTCAGCAGTATTTTTGCAGCTGGACTTTGTGATAAGATTTTTGATAAAAATTACTTTCTGACTTTTAACTATAGGTCAGAAAAATGTTTCTACCTTTTAACTATAGGTCAGAAAAATCCTGGAAGCCATGGAATCCACTAGACATGTGTGCAGGGAAGGCTTCTCCAACTTGGGACTAGAGAGTAAAGCTGAGGCAATGTTTTCCATGCTCTTCTATGCAGTGACTGTGAAGACTCCAGAGTAGGCATTCAGGTAGGAAGTGGGGGGGGGGGAGTCCCTGTATTAGGACGGAGTACACAAAGCAGGTACAGACAGACCCACACTCCTCCACCTGCCCATCCCCTCCTCTCCCAGCACAATCTTCTCAGAGCTGGGGAGTCAAGGCACTGCCAATGAGCCCCCTACTACAGCTCAATTGCTGCTAGACTAGTATATTCATTGCTGGTTTGAGGCGGGGGGGGGTGGACATCAGAGAAGTGTAAACACCTCAAGGCACTCTCCATTTAAGCCCTCCTCACCCTGCAATGGCAGTTCAGCCCTCCCATACTGCAGGGCCTCCTTCCCACATTCAAGACCCACCAGTCAGAGCAGCCAGCACTCTGGCCCCCTTCCTCACACTCAATACACCTGCTTTAGAAGCAGTGGATTTTCATTCATTGGTTCATTTAGTACAATCGCTCAACTGCTTTTAGCCCAACAGCTTCTCTTGATCAGGTTGACAAAATTGAGTCAATTCTCAGAACTGAAACAGTTTTTGGGAGCAGCACATGTATCGAAGTTAGCAGCCCAAGTTCTGCAGTGTTTCTGAGTCCAAATGGGGCTCTACCCCTCGATAATAATGGGAACAGCAGCTGAAGGAGATAGTATCAATAAGGGTGGACCTTATGCAACACTGTTCTGCATGCTTTACAAATACTCTCACACCTGATCGCTGTTTGACTTTCATCCAGTGGCTTAACGCCTTTGAGCTTCAGGTTCCTCAGACCAAATAAAGGTAAGAGGACCCAATTAGATTGTTACAAGGACAAACAAACCCAAAACACAGCAGAGGCCCTGACAGGTAAGTAGGAGTCGTTTAACTTCAACATTCTAGGCAACAGGTCCCAACCAGTTAAAAGCTACCTGAAATTATTATTTACAAGACAGATCGTAAAGCAAACCATTCAGTTTGGTGTAGGTGGACTCTTCAAGAAGAAATCCTAAGCTCAAGTCTGGAACATGTCCTCTGCACATTACCCACAAGCTAGCATAGCAAGGAATCAAAATGAAGACTGGAATACTAGGGCCCTGTGGTGGCTTCTAGCTTCTTTCTTGCCCTTGGAAACCTGTAAAGCTTATCTCTGAGGCATGATAGCTTTCATTTATAGGACTGATCCTAGTGTTGGAAGACTCATGATTCAGTATTTTCTTCTTTTGCTTGGTAAAGCAAGCTTCTAATTAATAATTTAGAAGCTGTTTGGTAAAAGCACCCTTTCTAACGATTTGCTGTAAAGTTGGAAGGAAAGTGAGCTGTTGAGCTGCATAAGATGGCTAAGTGATAATGATGACAATCAATTATAATAGAAGATACAAACATTATATTGTTACAGAGTGCAGAGAAGCACTCCTTCCACCTCTCAGCAAGATGCACATCCGTGAGAGGAGGAGGACATTACTCCACGCTACTCAGGAAGAATCAAGGACTTATCTGCAGACTCAGCTGGGAATTAGCAAAGCTGCCTTTGAACCTAAGTCGTTTTCAAGCCCAGCTCCCAGAACCACCTGGCACAAAGCAGACAGGGCATCCTGCAGCTACTCCATGCAACCCCATCCAGCACCAAATATGCTGCCCCACTGGTCCAAAATGAATGAGGCTTTGTGGCCTTCTAGAATGTTCACTCTGCTTGGAGTGTAATGGGAACCCAACTGGTCAAAAGCTGAGCTCTGAGAAGCCCTAACCAAAGATTCTTCAAGACAGAACCAAGAAACCTTCACCTCACAGTTATAGGGGATTAAAATCAAATTCTAATTTGATATTAGAAAACCAATTTGAAAAATTCAGTCTATTTTCCTACAATGTTCTCAGATACACCCCCCAGAAGCCTCCAGGGTCCTTCTTGTACTGGTGATGTCTAAGTATCTTCCTAGAAGACACTTGGTATCAAGTGTATCCCGATGACCTCATGCAACAGTGCTGGTATTTACCTCAACTGGGGAGAAAACGATGGTCTACTATGGGACATGTTACAGCTGTTGAACCTCTGTACTGTGTGCTTTGCAAGATCTACGTACGTTCATAAACAACTGTCAGTCAGGTTCCAGCCAACCTTACTGGTGTGGATGCACTCAGATGAACCTGTAAACCTCTCACTTCATTCATTAAGCCATACCTTTCCAGCCATTGTTTATTATTCCTTGAGATAAATGAAACTGTTCTATTTCTTGCCAGGCTTTTTTTTTTTTTTTTTGGTTCTTTGTCAGGCTCAAATATAAAATTGGTTTGAACTCATTAAAGTGTTAAAACCAAGTCCAATTGACTACATGTGCCTTAGAGTGTTAATTAAGTCAACTTTATAAAAATTTTTTTAATGTTTTATTTATTTCTGTGAGAGAGAGAGAGAGAGAGCACGAGCGAGCATGCATGTGAGCACAAGCAGGGGAGGATCAGACAGAGAGGGAGATACAAAATCTGAAGCAGGCTTCAGGCTCTGAGCTAGCTGTTAGCACAGAGCCCAACACAGGGCTTGAACCCACAAACCGTGAGATCATGACCTGAGCCTAAGTCAGATGCTCAACCGACTGAGCCACCCAGGTGCCCCAACTTTTTTTTTTTTTTTTTAATGAAAAGCTTACTAAAGGAGATTCAGATTTAAAAAATGATGCACTTCCAGCCAGGGATAGTGATAAGCCCAATTGCTAGGAGAGGCCCACTGGTCATCAGACAAGACAGAGTCTCAGATGATCTTAAGAGAATTCATTAAGGTCTAAGGGATAACCCACAGATCTTTCTTTCTTCTATCCCTCCCCATTTTCTCAAGGAAGCAGTTGTATTTATCAAGTAGGGAAAGCATGTGTGGCTGTACACTACACAGTATGTCCACAAGGCTGATTTAAAAAGCTCAAAAAAATTCTCAGTTTACAGGAGACCGAATTCTCATGAGGCCCACATTTTATGGGGTCAGATTAATTTTTTTGTAATCATAGCTTTTGAGACCCTCTCTATGGATCATTTCTCCAGAAAAAAGTACAAGCTCTCACTCGTGAGCATGTCATTTAAAATGGCTCATGGGTCTGCAAATACTATCCATGGACTCCAGAACTTAGGGTAAGCCTATCAGTTTCTGGTAGAATCAGCTGAGAAGCCAAATTAGAGTAAGAAGCTTGCTTGGCGAGCTACTATTCATGTATTTAATGGTATCAGACTAAGAAAACAGTGCATTAACTCCATGCCGGGAAGGGCTTTACTTTGGCTCAAGAAGAATCTCAGTTCTAGGGAGGATCCCTCTCCTCCATAGGCAAAGCTGGGACGGGCAATGTCAATGCTTAGTGTCCAGATGCTCATTTTTTCTTGGCTTGGATTTCAGACCAACACCAATTCAAATACTCTGGTTCCTGACTGACACATTCTTCCTTCAAATATGTTGATCTGTGTAAGCCTCACTGGCCTAGTGCCATTTGAGTCTCCAAGAGATCTGTCCTCTCTCTCCCTGGATCTACTCTGTGTTTATCTTGCCTTTTGATCTCACAGAGTAAGGTCTTATTTCCAAAGTCTCCAAGGAGGACCGGGACTCTAGTTTTCTATTAAACACAATACCGGACCCAGGACAGAACATTTATTTTATTCATTCTCTGCCTTAAGTCCTCTAGCTACAATCTGACATACACGGACTCATTTTTACCTCACTACCACATTTTACCACAAGTCCCAACTACTGTCATCAGATCCATTTTACAGGTGAGCCAACTGAAGCCTAGAGCACTTCGGTTAGCTGAACAAAACTACACAGTCAACGCCAGCTTTGGAAGTCAAACCTGACCACTGGCATGTAACCTCTCTGTGGAAGGCTCCTGTCAGATAGGAAGTATTTTAAGCTTTGCAGGCCATACCATCTCTATTCTGCCATTGTAGGAGGAAGGCAGCTGTCGACAGCGTTAAAAATGGGCATGAATTTGTCCTGCAGGCCTTCATTTGCTGTGCCCCTTTCTCAGTCCCATACTTCGAGCTCCATACCTCCTGGGTACTCCTCGTAAAGAACAAACTCGTCACACCTTGAACACATCCAGCCTGGTACTCTTCTACAGCAAATCTCAGTTCTTAGAATTTAAAAAAAGGTGTCAGAGTAAAATACCGATCAAGTCCTACTTGGAAAGTAATGTGCATCACACTTGCTATGGGATATTTTGTCTATATTATGTGTTTCAAATTATGCAAGCCTTCTGGAACCTCCCTATTCTTTATTTTTTGGAGATGTGAGTTTTACCTCAAATAGAAGCAACAGCTAAAATAAAGGGTAAGAACATCAGGATTTTCCCAACATCCTGGCATGCCTTGGTACCACAGGAAAGCGACTTCCTTATTAAATATTCCTATAGCATGCGAGATCTGGGGGAAACAACGGTTTGTTTACAGTCAATACCATTCATGCATGGCTGATGCAAGACACTGCGTAGCTAACAACAGAGATTAGTGCTAATGTTTTCAAATCACACTTTCTGTGGTTTTAGGTATTTCCCTGTGTACGCGTCAAAAGCTCCCTTCTTTGTTTGCCTAGAGAAACTGGTCTTAAAGTTCAATTACAGATAGCATTGTGATAGACACAAGATTGGGTTTGCAGTTTCTTGCTCATGCATTTGCTTCCTATGTTTGCAGAAGGTGGCCAAGGTTGAGGATGAAGCAATAGAGAATAAAAGGAACCTGGCATGGACACATTGGGGCAATATTGGTCTCTTCTAGACAGAAGACTAGTGGTGGATGGGATAGCCTTAGAATCATCCATTTAAAAACAGTTCTACTTTATAGAGTGGTTGCTTGTGTACATTCCTGATATGGTCACAGAAGCTCTAAAAAAAAAAAAAAAGCAACAACAAAACAACATTAACAACCCCAAGAGCAACAGCCAACCTTTCTGAAACATTTCCTATATATGATTCACCACTCTTAGAACGATCATAGGTACTCATAGGACCTCCATTTTGTAGAAGGAGGAACGGAAATTACAGTTTACATTTTCCAACATTTTGTAGATAGGAAGCTCATAGAGAATTACATTATATTTAGTGTTTCTCAAGCTATTTCACCATTGGACCCATAAAAGCACAAAGGAGATTGGAAGTCTCTAGGTAAGAGCCAGACATAAAGAACTCAAAGTTCTTTGTATTGGCAGTCTCCAAGTAACTATTTACTTTTTTCTCCCTTTTTGTATTTCATATTCTATATAATATTGTGGCTGCGTTTGCTTTAATGTAAAAGCCAGGTTCAGAATGAGAATACAAGAAGCCATCTCTATCATGGCTTCAAATACTACTGGGGTGAATCTTCAGGTATTTGAAAAATGAAGGTCAAGCCATCACTTCCCAGCAAGGGAATAAACAGACCCAAAGGACACGAGGGTCTGAAATATTGAGATTGTCCAGCCATACAACTCAAGAACTTATTCATCACGGATTTCAGAACCCACAGGATGTTTCTTTTTTTTTTTATAGAGGCAGAAGCTTATCATATCTAGCTCCCTCCAAAAAGGCGCATCATCTCGAATCCCAGAGGACATAGAACCATTCATTTATTCATTCCACAAAATTTACGGAGCTCCAGAACTGGAAATAGGCACTGGGGCTAGAGCTGTGAAGAAGTAAATCAGGTTGACCTCTCAGGTGTTTAGGGGTTAATGAGGGTTTGAATATCAACAGACCTCAAACTAGAGTATGGCCAGGTGGTTCTGGAAAAGCAACCCTATCTTGACTCTGAAATGTCCCCTTCTCCTCAATACTAATTTTTCCTCAACCTCTGACAGGTCAGTTTTGAAAGGCTGACGGTGTTTGTGTCTACCCATATTTGCTAAGTATCTCATTAAACGTAAAAAAATTATGTTTTTTGAGGACCACCCCCCCTTTAAGGTTTTTTTTTTTAATGTTTTATTTCGGAGAGAGAGAGAGAAATAGAGAGAGAGAGAGAAAGAGAGAGAAAGAGAGAGAGAAAGAGAGAGAGAAAGAGAGAGAGAAAGAGAGAGAGAAAGAGAGAGAGAAAGAGAGAGAGAGAAAGAGAGAGAGAGAAAGAGAGAGAGAGAGAGAGAGAGAGAGAAAGAGAAAGACAGCATGAGCAGGGGAGGGTCAGAGATGGAGGGAGACACAGAATCTGAAACAGGCTCCAGGCTCTGAGCTGGCTGTCAGCACAGAGCCCAATGCAGGGCTCCAGCCCATTAACTGTGAAGATCAGGACCTGAGCCGAAGTCGGACGCTCAGCTGACTGAGAAACCCAGGCACCCCTTAACATGTATTTTTGAGAGAGAGAGAGAGAGAGAGAGAGACCGACCATGACCAGGGGAGGGGCAGAGAGAGAGGCCGACACAGAATCTGAAGCAGGCTCCAAGCTGTCAACACAGAGGCCCACGCTGGGCTCCAACTCATGGACTTCGAGATCACGACCTGAGCAGAAGTAAGACGCTTCACCAACTGAGCCACCCAGGCACCTCAAACCACTCCTTCCCGCCACCACCTCCCTTGAATGTAATCTATGTTCTTCATTTTGTTTTGAAGAACATTGCTTCCTTGTGGCCAAATATTTAAGTTTGAAAGCCAGGTAATGAGAACCCACAAAAATCACTTCCCTCCACTTGTCTTTTTTTTTTGAGCAGTAACTTCCTTTCACTTGAATATGGCCCCTGATTGTCACAAGGATTCTGAGGCAAGGATTCGGTGCTGCCTGGTGGCACAGAGTTAAGGTGTGAGGCTGATGCCCAAAATGTGTCCATTTACCTCAGGAGAGTTAACAAAAGCTCAGAGTAGTCTCGCACATTTAGAAAGGCGGCCAGACCACTGAATTGGCACACAGGTTAGTGCCAACAAATCTGAGGAATTCTGAACGGCTGTCCCTCTCATCTCCTCTTGCTGAAGGTCTATTTGGTACACAAGCCCTCAGAGACCCCGAAACCCAGGCCTGCAGCAGGCCAGTCAAGATCAAACAGAAGACTACTTAGCCCTTTTTTTTTCATGGATAGTAAACCCATGGCCTAGAGGCTGCCATTCTCCTCCAGTAGAGCCTGAGTGGTCTTTCCCACTAAGCCCACGCACAACCTCAGAGGCCATTCTAAGACACCCCCAGTGCCAAAATATTCAAGACGACAAGAAATGCAAACTTCTCTGCATCTGTCTACAGCCACATTTTTTTGGTTAACCCAACATAGTGGTCATTACTTGTTTATGTCTACATCAATCCGAAGATGGAATGAGGATTTCTGGGTCTCTCTTCTTTACTATGGAATCCTTACTTCACTCATTTCTTCAACCATTCCACAAATATTTCACACACATACCTTATTAGTCTCCTATTGCTGCCGTAAGAAGTTCCCATAAAGTTAGAGGCTTAAAAACACAAATTTATAAGCTTACCGTTTTGGAGGCCAGAATTCAAAATCAGTCTTGTCCGGCTTAAATCCAGGTGATGGCCAGGCTGCATTCCTTCCAGACGCTCCACCAAAGAATCCATTTCCTCGCCTTACCCTAAGTTGGAGAGGCTCCCTATACTGCTTGGCTCTTGACCCTGAAAAGCTTTAGCTTTAGCTTTACCTCACATCTCGGCCTGTGTTGCTTCAGCCTCTCTCTTTAGAACGCCCCCTGTGATTACACTGGGTCCACCTAGATAATCCTCCATGTTCTCTCCAACTCAAGATCCTTAACTTATCACACCTGTAAGGTCTCTTTGCCAGGTGAGGTAACAGATTCAAGGATTAGGGTGTGGCCATCTTTGTGAGGCGAATTCTTCCTCTTACTATAACCCAGTGTGGGTCAGGCTTTACACTAAGCCTATGAAGAGCAAAATCACAGCTAGGTCCAGTCCTCACGACTTTGTGGCCCAGTGGGGATACTTCCTGACAGAGGCAATGTCATGAACAAAAGCTCTGGAGAGACTCAGAAGGGAATGCGGCAAAGTTGGGGGGCTGAGAGCAGGTCCACAGACAGTGGGGTGGGCCACTTCCTCTAGGAAGCAGCAGGAGGAATTGGCAGGGGTGCACCCTCAGGATCTTGTGGGCTTAGGGAAAGCCAGTCCAGAATTTTAAATAGGAGCATATATTTGTGATGTCTGGGAAAATGACTAGCTGCCTGGCTGCTATGTGGAGACTGGATTGAATGAACACAAGGATGCAGGGAGCTGGCCCTGTGAGGGAATCATGGCTATAATAGTCCAGGCAACTGGCAGCAGTGACAGGAATCGGGGTGTAAAACCACCATGGAGAGGGTTCAGGAGCAACCTAGAACCGGGATCGGCAAATATGGCCCAAAGGCCAAATCTGGCCCACCTGTTTCTGTAAATAAAGTTTCATTGGAACACAGCTGTACCCACTTGTTTACTGATTGTGTACCACTGCTTTCACCTACAAAGGCAGAATTGAGAATTTATGACAGAGACCATGAAGTCTGCAAAACCTACCATATTTACTATCTGGCCATTTACAGAAATAGCGTGCCAACCTCTGGTATTGGAGGTTAAATTGATATGACTTACATGCAGATTGGGTATAGTAGGTGAAAGAGAGAAAACTGTAGGTTTTCATGGCAGCCACTTCGATGAGGCTCTGGTTTAGAGGGTGGAGAGGAATGGTGGTGATGAGGGAAGACCACCAGTTAATTGTTAATTTAGGTCAGGTTTGAGCCGACTTTGAGACACCTAAGTGGCAATGAGCAAGTAAATATGTGGGTCTGGAGCTTTGAGACCCCAGTATGCGGCCTAATATACTCATGCTCCAAGACTTATTTATTGATATGTTACACTATATCCCACAACAAAAACATTTCACTTTAAGCTCTGTTTTTAAACCTTTATTCTCATTCACGTTAATGAAAAAGATGATGCCAGAAACACTGGTTGAAAACGTGAGTGCGTATGTTTACAAAAATCAATTGGCAATTATTACAAGACATTAAAATTTTAATTCAGCTTATGTTGATTCCTGGCCACAGCCTAAACGTTGTAGTCAAAGAGCAGCAAATTCATATTTTAACCTTTTCTCAAATTTGAAAACCATGAGATCTGTATTTTGTGATTTATGAGATTCAATATTAGTGTGTCAGAAATGAATGGCAGTATGAACGACAGAGGGTACTTTTTATCCAAGCAGTTGTCAGAGAGCCAAGTGGATGGCAGTGACATGTCTCCTCCCAGTTAACTGCTCAAGATTTCAACTCTCCTTGACACTGCTTCTCATGGTCAGAATGGGACACCTACTCAGCATACAAAATTTGGGGAGTAAACCGACGGTTCTACTTACTTGAGGAACAAGACACTTAAACTTCATTATCTGTGGGGTCAGCTATCAGGACCATTCTCTCTTGGCCTCCCCAGTAACCAGATGTCTCTGGTCAAACATTTCCACCATAACATTTCTGATACCTGCTCCCCTCCCCCAACCCCACCCCAGCTGAATGTTTTCAGCCAAAAACATTCTCTGAGGTGTCTGCTAGTTTATGAGTAGCATCTCAAAACTAAGCAATCTGTACTTCTGTCCTCTCCTTTCCTAGATAGAGGAAAATATTACCCTCTGTTTACTGCTCACGATTGTACATACCAGCATTTAACAAAATCTCTATTTTACATCTTTAGTGTATTATCGGTCTCTCCGCACAACAATGGAAGCTACTCAACAGTAAAGGTTTTTGTCTTTTGTCCTCTATGTTCCAGTACTTAAAACAGTGCTTGAGTTGTAGTACACACTCAGTAAATAGTTGATGAATTGATAAATGAAAAAGCAAAGGGTGAAAGTGATGCAGCTTCATAAAAATCTTTGTCAGTTTGATCAACATTGAAACACCGCTAACTCTCTGAACTGGGCCAATTTTTATTTTAAAAAAAAAGACTCTGGCACACTGCTGTTTAAGATACAGTGGAAAATGAACTGGAGTGTCAATGAGGTAGCTTGCAAATGATCTTAAGTCTAGTAGTACTTGATTGAACTGCAAGATGCCTGACCTTGATTATCAGTCTGGTAATCAGCTTTCTTCCTTCCTCTCCTCTTCACTAACTGCTCAATATCCCCATTCTTGGCTCCCAAAATAAACTTGGAAATTTATTAGACACTTATTAAGTGTCAATTCTAAACTAAGTGGATGAACTGTTGTGGGTTGGCTTATAAGTGGAGCCCAGAAATCTCTTGTCTTAGTTAGGCAATGGAAAGAGCAGCCTTTGCTTACACCCAGGGTTGGAATCACCAAAGAAAGGAGTTTTTAGATGTCCATTCTTTGATCACAAGGATGCATTGTGAGCTCTTTGTGGGAAGTGTTAAGGAGGCAGGGGACAGAGAAGAGTTTGCATTTGATAGTCAGTGATTGGAGAGACACCCTGCTTTGAGACATGCTGTCATCACTATGCCAAGAAACAGGCCTTCTGAACGTTGTGTAGTCACCAGACCCAACCTGTGTCATTCACATTCTCTGTTCTGGGAATTTCTGTTTAGAATACTGGTTTCTGCTGAATATTCTCAGGAAGACTATTATAATGAGAGGACCATATTGCCATATGCATAGACTAGCTGAGTGAATGATTTTTCAGGAAAAGAGGAGAAAAGAAGAATCTGAACGTAGCAAAGAATGAGAAAGCATGTAGTCCCAGAGACATAGAGGCACTGTATCTGTTTCCAGGTCTCATATCTCCTGAGACCTGGATTTTTTTGGTTGGAAGTGACGGAAACCCAACTCAAATTTGCAGTGAAGGAAATGTATTTGTTTGATGTAATCAGAGAGCCCTAGAGTGAGGCTTCAGACATGACTTGATAGAGGGACCCAAACAGTGTGATCACGATTCTTTTTCCCAGATTCAATCTTATTCTACTTGTTGGTTTCATCTACTCCCTGTGTGGATAAGTTCTTTCCACATGCAGAAAAGCCAGCTGCTTGCAAACTGCAAACTGATGTATGTGCTTTAAATTCCATGGGCTACAGAGAGAGCAAAGTGAGATTCCCACCCCCTCCCCCGACGTTCTAAACTGACAATTCAAGATGAAAAATTCATTGTGTGCGACATGCTCATTCCTGGACAGACCATTATGGCCAGATGAATGGACAGTGATGATTGGCTAAGCTTGAGTCTTGTATCCCTTTTTCTTTCCAGAGTAGCAGCAGCCCTGGCCGCCCTTTTGATTGTAGCGATTGGGAGCAGTTTTCCAAAGGAAGAGGAGAGGAGGTACTACAGACTAGAACATGCATAATCTCCACCATAGGTTCATTCACTCTCACCTGGATTTCTGCGAGCAAGCCTCTTTCCTACTTCTTTATGGGTAGGCCTTTTTTGGCCTAACAGCCAGTGTGATTTTTTTTAAGGTTATATGAGATCCTGTCACTTTACTTGTGCCTAAACTTCTATGACAGACTGAATGATAGTTCCTTAAAGATGTCCACATAGGAATCCCAAAACCTATGAATGTGTTACTTTACATGGCAAAAGAGAGTTTACAAGTGTAATTAAGGATCTTGAGATGGGGACATTACTGAGGAACATTTGAGTGGGCCCAAAGTAATCACAAGGGTCCTTAGAAGAAGAAGGCAAGAGTCAAATAGATGAAGGCAACGCACAGAAGAAACAGGGTTGGAGTGATGTGGCCATGAGCCAAGCCATGCCACCAGTCTCTAGAAGCCAGAAGAAGCAAGGAACGGATTCCATCTTGGAGCTTCAGGAAGCAACCAGCCCTGCTGACCTTTTGGTTTTAACCCTGTATGGTCCCTTTCTGGTTTGTGACCATCAGAATTACAAGATAATACATTTGTGTTATTTTAATCCATTGAGTTTGTGGTAACTGGTCACATTTAGAAATAGCAAACTAATATACTCCTAATAGCTGTTTATTATACTTAGAAGAAAACCCAAATTCCAAATCCCTTACCATTAACAAGACTTACTTTGTAGACTCTTTTTCTTCTTGTCCCATCTACCTCCACTTCCCTCAAATTCTTGTGTTCTTGTTCCATACTGGTCAAAATGTTAGCCGGAAGGCAAATGTGGCTGTTGAGCCCTTTTGAGACAGCTAGTACATCTGAGGAGCTGATTTTTTTTTAAAGTCAAATTAAATTTTAATTTACATTTTAATTGAAAAATGAAGCAGTATAAAGTATTTTTCCATTAAAAACAACTTTATTTTTTTGGTAGGATTTATTGAAAATTTAGCATCCAAACCGAGATATGTTTTAAGTATAAAATCCACGCTGGATTTTGAAAACAGTACAAACGATGTAAAATATCTCAATAATGTTTATATTGAATATATGCTGACATGATAGCATACTGGATATGTGAGGTTAAATGAACTATGTAAAAATTAACTTTGTTTGTTCCTTTTTGCCTTTTTTGGTGGATGTGGCGACTAGAAAAGTTAAAAATTACCTATGTAGGCTCACATCCTATGTCTTTTGGACAGCAGGCTCTAGTCTTCTGGCTTTTGACTTATTCCTTCCTTCTGTTAGCAAAGCTGTTCCCTTAGACTTTGCAGGGCTCAAAGCTTCAGCCTCTCCAGGCCATCTAGATTTCAAAGCCAGTGTCATCTCTTCAAGAAAGCTCTACCCAGCATAAGAAGCCCCCATTTCTTCCTCTCCCAAATTCTAGGACTCTTGTTTTATCTTACTTGATATACTAAATATTTATTTTATCTTCTTCATAGCAGCATTTCATTCTCACTTATGTGGTTGTGTGTTCGTTGTCTGTCTCCCCACCTGGAATGCAAGTTCATGGGAGCAGGGCCTCTGTTGGTCTATTTCATCTTGATCTTCAGCACGTACTGTGATGCCTGGCAAATTTTAGGTACACAATCATTATTTCTTGACAAGACCCAATGGTACTTCCTGCTGTTGAGTTCCCAGTGATTGCGCCAGAAGCTCTTAAAGAAAGTCCCTTGTTTTGCTTGAGCAAGTTTGGAAGGGTTTCTGTTATCAGCAACCAAAGGAGCTTTGACTATGCAATCAATGGCTGTGTTGAAGGATGTGAAGAAGTTTCTTCAGTTGGAGCACTTTTTTGCTGGTCCATTCAAATATAAATATATCCATCAGGAAATTGATTAGGGAAGAGAGAGAAATAACTCACCTTCTCTTCCTTTCTCTCTATCCATATTGGTAGGTAAAAAAAGTTTTCACTTTATTGTTATTTTTTCTTTACTAACATAAGAATTTGCCGTCAAAGGTTTTCAAGGTTTTCCTCTAGTCTCCTTGATGCAGTACCTTTGGAAGAAAACTGAATTTGGAAAGGAGTCAAAGCACAGCCAACCCTTCTAAATCTATTTACAGCAACTTGAATTCCTTCTTTGGTTCTTTCTGAGATTGCTGGTCTCCTTTTATTAGTTAATGTTGTCGCTGTTATTTACACAGCTGCTAATAACGCATTTTTTCCTCGTGTTATTTTTGTTTTTTCCAATTCTGTTTGTCTGGGCAAATTTGGATGCTGACAGTTTATGTACAGCCTGAGATTTAAATGTGGAGTTGTCAGTTATTAAAAGCTACAGAAATAACAATTCATCTTCCTTAAGACAGAGTGTTCTGGATGCCATTTTTGAAAACAGGCCTTGAATGGCACAAGCGACATAAGCAACTTAGACTTTTATTATTAGTCAAAAGGTAGATCTATTTTCTCTGTACTTTTAATTTGAAGATGAAGTTGATAGTGAAGATAAGTTCTCCTTTATGATGATATCTTCAATTATGGTGCGAAATCTTTGGTTTTCCAATTTACATATTTTACTCTAATTTTACATTTTCTTCACTATTCTTTTATCTTCTGGTCTTTTTTTCCCCCCTTACTTCCAGGGCTCATAAAATACAGAAGGTAGAAGAGGAGGAAAATCTATTTGACATGAGAACAGGAACTGACCTGTACAACAGATTTAGACTGACATCTTTTTATCGATAAGTAGCAGAAAGTGAACACCTATTTTTTTTTAAGTTTGACAAGTGATTCAGTTTCATCTACAGAAAATAAATAGCCATGCAGGAAATTTTCATGTCCCATATTTCTCTAGGCATGAATAATTGGGTTTTGTGGGAAGAGATAAAATTAATGAGGATCAGAGTTTTTGAGGAGGTGTTTACACAGCCCCAGCTGTGATATCTGGCAATTATTCCATTAGTTTGAACTATAGGGAGGTATGCCCTGAATAACCACTGATGAAATCTGCAGCATTGTGAATTTCCACTTTGCTCTGAGCTTCCCTCTGCATGCCTCTCTGTGTAGACCACACCCTCCACCCTACAGACTATAAGTGGTCACATATGTATTTTGACCAAAATTTCCACTCTGAAAGACAAAATGTACAGGGCAATAAAGGAGATCATTTTATTCAGCTTATTGCAAAAGAGATTATGTCATTATGAGGAATATCTCAAAGAAAAGGAAGGGGGCCTTGGGTCTGAGAGAGGCAAGTAAATATGAGAGTCATCCCAAGTCTTATGAGCATCATGAGGAAGAATGGGGATGAGTCTTCTTCGAGTCATTGAGAAAAAGTGAAGGTTAGTCTTAGCTCAGGGTGGGTGCAAAGTGGTCTTTGGGAGGTTGTTCTTTCTGAAAACCCAAAGAATAGGAAGGATTTTTCAACTGTTGCTTCTTTCTGGGAGCACAGGGCTCAGACGATGTTCAACAATGTCATCTTTCTCTTCTGTTCAAGATGAATTAGTATTATTTTTGCTGAATATCTAAGAGGTGATCAAAAACCTCCCAAGGATGGCAAAGCAGGGTCTAAAAAATCATGTCTTGAGGATTCTTGCTTGCATTTCTTCAACCCAGTTGGACCATCTGTTGAGAGGTGGTAGCAAAGATCAGTTGTTTGAGAGTCTTAGAAATCAGGCATTTAGGTCTTTCATCCATTTTGAGTTTATTTTTGTGTATGGTGTAAGAGAGTGGTCCAGTTTCATTCTTTGGTTAGCTGCTGTCCAGTTTTCCCAATAGTATTTGTTGAAGAGACTGTTCCACCACCCCCCCTCCCCTGCCCATTGGATATTTTGTCCTTCTTTGTGGAAGATGAGTTGCCCATATAGTTGTGGGTCTATTTCTGGGTGTCTGTGCTGTTCCACTGATCTCTGTGTCTGTTTTTGTGCCACTACTATATTGTCTTGATGAGTACACCTTTGTAATATAGCTTGAAATATGGAATTGTGATGGCTCCAGGTTTATTCTTCTCTTTCAGTATTGCTTTGGCTATTCAGGGTCTTTTGTGGTTCCATGTAAATTTTAAGATTGTTCTAGCTCTGTGAAAGATGCTGGTGGGATTTTGATAGGAATTACATTCAACGTGTAGATTGCTTTGGGAGTATAGACACTTTAACAATGTTTGTTCTTCCAATCCATAAGCATGGAATGCTTTTCCAATTCTTTGTGACTTCTTCAATTTATTTCCAAAGTGTTCTATAGTTTTCACAGTACAGATCTTTTACCTCTTTAGTTAGGTTTATTGTTAGGCATCTTACTGTTTTTAGTACAATTGCAAGTGGGATTGATTCCTTGATTTCTTTTTCTGCTGCTTCATTATTGGTGTATAGAAATGCAACAGATTTCTGCATGTTGATTTGATATCCTACAACTTTCCTGAATTTGTGTATTAGTTCTAGCAATTTTTTTTTTTTTTGGTGGAGTCTTTTGGGTTTTCTACATGCACTTGTGAGTTTTTTGCTTCTCTTTAGATAGGATGTTAATGCTCTGGGTGACATTGTCCACATTAATGGTTACCTCTTGTACAAGTACGTGCATGACCAGACTTCCTTAATGGTATAGACATGGCTTCTATAGGGAGAATTCTGGCTCATGTATGGTTGGCTGTGATGATTCCTTTGACATTTGTAGCAAATCTCTGGACTTCAGAGTGCAGAAACTCTTGAGATTTTGGAGTCTGATAGGGATCTGGCCAGTCAGGTTTTTAAATTCTTGGCCAGGCAGGGGAAAAGAAAGATTGGAAACATTAGTTTGGAGGATAGTAGCTGGCTACTGAAAGAAACTGTAATAAATGAAAATTTGGTAAAGATTGACAATTTGAGTAAGGCAACTTAATAAGTTCCAGTCCAATTTGTAGGCAGGAACCAACAGAGATAAGATCTCTATAAACCATTAATCTATTTACAGAAATCACCCGATCAGGCCATAAAGCCACAGGAAGTCAGCACCTGAAGTCAAATAAGAACTCAAAAGAGTAAAAATCACAGACTTAAATTGCTGCCAAGAGATAAGGATCGAGGCAATGGGCTCAGACCATTGGGTCCCTGTATCACCAGTTGGGAAAGAACTGTCCTTGTTATCTAGTGAGGGTGAGCAGGGATCTGAACATGAGGTTGAATCTTACTGAAGCCACAGCCCCAAACTGTGACAGACAGAATACACAGGGCACATAAAGAGATGATTCTATTTAGGCTCACAGTAGGGAGAACATGTCTTAATGAGGACAATTACAAAGACAAGGAAATGAGTAGGGTTTCATAGAGGTAGGTAAATAAACGACTCATCAAGGAACCTTCTGGAAGTCATGAGGAAGAAGAGAGATGGGTCTTATCTGAGGGGAAAGGTAGACACAGTCGTTGTCTCACAATCGGTGAGAGCAAGGTCGTCCTTTGTGGTTCCTCAGAACACAACAGGTTGCCTGGGGGTCAGATTTCTCATCCATCATATCTACTTTGAGGAGCTCTAACTCAAGTCAACTTCAACCCTGACTCCACTTTCCAAAGAGTTAGTTGCTTCTACATTATATAATTGGGACATAAACATGATACCCAGGGAACCAACAACTGGTGTGTGATTGAATAAGGATGTCCCTTACTTGGTAGGTCTAACCACTGGTTTAGTGGTTTAGTTTAGACCTTCTTTAGTGTTACTCAGCTTTCTCTTGGACTGTTTTACTGACAAGGGAACTCATGTACTTGAGGAGGCAACCCGTTCTAATTTGGGCCTTTTTGTTTCGAAGTTTCTTTTTTTTTCTAACCTCTAAAAAACAAAACAAAACAAAACAAACCACCAAAACAAACAAAAAAAACCCACCAAAAAACAAACAAACAAAGCCTTATCTACAGGTCAATTTCTAACCACTGGGAAAAATACACTATGAGAACTTTACGGAACGGAGTTAGGAACCGGAACCGAAATTGCTAGCAAAATGTTAGCAGTTTGGATTAATTAGCAAAAAGTAATTTACAATTAATGAAAATTCTGAATTAAGGAACACAGTATTTAAAAGAAACCCTGGTTTATTACTTTCGGCGACATCCTGTAACTCAGATTCACGAAGGGCGCTTGCCTAGAAGATCTTAGGAGACCTACTTTAATAAGAATTACTTATAATTAGCATAACAATTTCATATGCAAATGGTACTTTTAAAGTACTTTAAATTTACTCTTAAGTACTTTATACATTCCCATTTGCAGTCTTATTTACACCCTTAATTTGAGCTTTCTATGAAGAACGACTTCCCTAATGAAGAGTCAACTTTAAGCCAGCTCCGCAAGCTCTGAATTAGCAAACCCAAATCAATGAGATTTTACTTCACATATGTTAAACAGTACTATATATAACAAAAATACTGATTCCTAGTGATATACTATTATACTAAAACTCTGCTCATATTTAAATTCTGTAACGTTTATATATACACGATTTATTATAGGTTGGGAAAGAAACTAAGTTATTGCAAGTAATTGGATGTGAAAGCCTTTAAAATTCATACTGTAACTGCCTGTACCAGATACCATATATTCTCATCTGGTACTCTTAAAGAAATAGCACTTTTGAAGACTATTTTCAGAAAATAGTTCCTCAATGCCCCAAATCTGAGTTCACATGTAGAATCAGCAGGAGAAAACTGTAACCAACAGCACATTAATAGGTCTTTAAAACAAATATAAACTAAAATGGAAACAAAGTACACATTTCCCCCAATTTTACAACTAAAGGGTGACAAAATATGCAAAATAGCTTCTAATTTTAGCTACCTGGGACACTATATCTTTAATTTAACTCTGGGAGAAAATGCTTTGGGCTGCTTTGAATTTTTAGAATTTTTTTTTCCATTTGGCAAGTATCACAGGCCACAGTTTTAAAATCTGATTCTTTCTCAATCTACCTTTTGCGGTTTCCAACGCTCCCATTTATCTCCAGGGACTCGCAGGCTGTGTTTACGTTATGCCAAAGAGCTGTAGCCAAAGTAAAATTCCAATTCATCACCCAGATGTTTCCAAACTGCACTTAGCCATATTTGGAATTGTATATATAAAATATCCCTATAATTTATTAATTTTTCTTCCCCACCTGGATGTTTTGGCATCAAGTCACTTTACGTCTGGCAACTCCTGGGAATTTCGTATTAAGACCTGGAAAAGGGGTTCCTTGCTAATCAGTCTGCTTTCATCTTGAAGTCTGGCCAG
>NW_027531000.1:4732084-4773473 GCF_008692635.1 Crocuta crocuta | reverse complement strand
CTTATAACTCAGGTATTTTTTTCCCCAGAAGAGTAGAGACCCAAACACTAGGATCTGCAACAAAAAGCTTATTGCTCTGGAATAGTCAGTGACTAAAGAGAGAAAAGATTTTTCCCTATAACATTTTAAAATAAAATGTATATGTATATGTATATGTGTACGTGAGTGCATGTGTGTGTGTGTGTGTGTGTGTGTGTGTGTGTGTATGTATATATATATGGTGTTACTTTTGTGGTCAGAATAAAAAATATTTTTTCTTCTAAAAAGAAGATAATAATGATAGAGTCTAGCTCTAAAAATGTATAATTATTAGAAGCAAATAATTTGTAATTATTAGAGCTAGACACCCTCCTTAGAGGAAATTTCAGTTTATTTCCTTCCCCTCACAGATGAGTAAACTATAGCTAAAACCATGGAGTTGTCCGAGGTAGCAGAGTAAAGCAGAAAGGAACCCAAACCAGGACGAAGGCCTGAACAAACTACACGCTGAATGTGGATGCTGGTATTAGATTTCTCTATTTTGCCACTGGGGAAACCTATTAGAATAAATAAAGCTTTTATTATTTTAAGTGCCCAATTACAATAGTATAATTCTCATAAAGGCTTAGAAAGTTTCTGTTTTGTTTAAATGAGGCAAACACTGGCAGTTTCAGGTGTGAATCAAATCATTCATTCAGAATGTCACATGTGATTTACACTGGGGTCCCATGAAAGCTAATAGGGACAGAGTAGGTGTGTGGATGAGCCAAATGTGTGAAAAGTACGCACACCATGCCTGGCACACAAAGTGCTTAATAAATGGTTTCGGTGATAAGGGTGAGCTGAAAATTCCATACTGGAAGGAGAGCTGATGTTTCCGTGAACAAGTACATTGAGGACAAAAGCTAGGCTATCCTTCTGCTACAAGAGCAAACTCTGCGGCATCGCATAGATTTGCTGAGTAATGTGTCCCATCTGGAGGAAACCAGCTCAGGAAAAGCTGCTGCGGTTAAAAAAACACAGACATGTAAGCTCGATGAGATAAAGATATTGCCATTATAATGCTGGAGGTGGCAGAGAAGAAAGAGGTGAGAGTTTTTTAATATACAAAATTAAGGTTCAAAACAGCTTTGACAGACCTTGAAAGACATAAAGATAAAAAGCACACTGGTGCAAACAATCTAACTAAACCACCCAAACTCTTTTGTTCTGGATTGGAAATATATTAACTATCACTAACTGTGGCATTGGTTTGGAAATTCTGAACATGTGCTAGCTTACAGTGTATCATTATGTTGAATCACGGAACCCTACATTAGTTTTGCAAATGTCTTTTAGCTCTGTCTCCCTGAGGAGCAGACTTACTGATGGTCTTTTATGACAAAGTTAAAAAAAAAAAACACACCAAAAACGAAAAACAGCTCCTTTCTAGAGCTCCCATAAGTGAGCTTATGTAGCAGACACTTGACATTTAGCAATGATTTGTCCGGAGACTTTCGCAAATATGATTTTGGCCAAAAGTGGCAGTTAAGTATGACCGAAAAAATTTGAGGAAATCTTTGCATTCTTAGTGAGAGTTCTGGCATTTGCGTAAAACCAAATGCAAAGATAATAAAGTGATATTCAGATACTCATTCGTGAATCAAGAGATGAGCTCTTGAACGCTAAGCTTGCTTATACACAAATTCAAATCAGTAATGATATTAGTCATGTATTGTGGTGTAACAACTCACCACCAACTTAGAAGCTTAAAGCAACGGACCTTCATTATCTCACAGTTACGGGAAACAATCCTGGTGTCAGCCAGGGGACTGGGTTCTCAAGTAGAAGCTGGGCTAGAGATTGGAAGCAGATTCAATCTGCCGGTCCCTTCCTTCCCTTCCTTCCCTTCCTTCCCTTCCTTCCCTTCCTTCCCTTTCCTTCCCTTTCCTTCCCTTTCCTTCCCTTTCCTTCCCTCCTTCCTTCCTTCCATTCTTCCTTCCTTCCTTCCTTCCTTAGCTGTCAGCTGGAGGTCACCCTAAGCAATTGGAGGTTGCCTGTAGGTTCTTGTCACCAATATTCCACTTACTGTATGGCAGTGTATTTAGACAAAGTCAGAGAGAGAGAGACAAATGGAGAAAGAGAGAGAGAGAATGACTCCAGCAAAGATGGGCACTGCGATCTTATATAACCGTGTACACATAATCACATGCAGCCTGTCACCTTGGTTAGAAGTAAATCACATTCTTGTCCGCACACAAGGGGGAGGACGTCGCACAAACGTGTGCATCACCAGCATGTGGGAATGATGGGGCCACTCTGAGAGTCTGGCCCTGACAGTATGTCTGTACGATTACAAGTACTAAGCATTATGGCATTTGAGTGTCTCTTGCATAGTCAATTTTACCAATACAAATTCTGTAAAGACCACAGGTCTGCATTGGCCTAATTCCAAGAGTTCTTGCCTTACACAGTCAGTCAACGAGTTTTTCATGAGCGCTTCCTAAATGGCAGCCCTTGCGCTCATGGAATTACAAACCATTGGGGTACTTGTAGGCATGTCCTAGGTACCCAGTTATACTTGCTCACTCTTTTCTCAGAGATACTGTAGCAAAAGAGAACTTTCTGCCTGCTCCCCTTCTTTGCCTTTCATGCCCCTGCCATTCCTTCCCTAGCTCCAAGAGGAGAAAGGGTTCAAAGGCTGGGATTTTCTTTGCTTAATAGCTCACTGAAATAATGTTATGAGAGCAGCTCAACATTAGTGTTAAGTGAGCAAAGCCTTTGGTATTCAGCTTCCTCACAGTCTGAGTCCCTGAGAATCCCGAGAGAGGCCAAACACTAATGGCATGTTGAGTTATCAAAGATGGAGTCATCAAAGAGAGCAGAATAACTGATGGGTACCCAGGGGAGACGGACTCGGGATGACCGATGTGTGACTTGATAAGGGAAATAATGACCTATTTGGTGCCTTCTTCAGGACCTGCTAACAGTGGCTTATATGACTCTTAGGTACCTAGGCATGAGTGGTTTACAATTCTAATTCCCCCCAAGTCCCTGTGGATTAGGACGCTTTCACCCTGAAAGGAAGAAAGAGTCTTTGCACATGACACAGTCACAGTTTCACCCCAGATGATTCTGGAACATTCTTGAGGATGAGAGCTAAGTCAGCCTTGTTATGAAGTATTTTAATGTCCTCTCAGGACTGAAAAAATCTTCTTGGGAGAAACTCTCAAAGCAGAGAAAAGGTAAACTGTTTACATTTGCTCCTTGCCTTCTACCAGTTGAGCTCAGAAAGTGCTATCTTGTTAGCAAAAATAAATGAAAGGGGTGCTTTCTTGTCTCAGTACATGGAGATTTATGCAGGCAACTGGTATTAGTGTTAATGGGTGTTAGACGCGTAAAACCCAGCCCTTCAACATGATAATACATAATACACCCCTTAATTTTTAATTCACTCGGGTCTCAATTTTAAAGCATTTTCTTGTAGTTTGTCCTAATTATAATCATTTTTAATGACAGCTTAAAAATTTCATCCAACTGTCTTATCACATACGGTACTTAATTTCTCAAGTGAACAGTTTTACTGTACACCATTCTGGGAATTTTAAGAACTAAAACATAAAAGGAGAGAAAGTCCTTTGTATGGTGAAACTAGATGTTAATTGTTCTAATATACATAAAGAGACCAAAGCAGTTTTCTTGAAGCACGGGACTGGCCTTCCTGCAGAGGCTTCTCCAAACCCTTTCAAGGGAGATGCGCAAAACCCCAGGGGAAAAAAGAAGAAAGGGATTTTTTTTTTTTTCATTTTGCTGGGTTCTGCCAAAAACCAGAACCAGGATTGAATATTCATTGTTGTATTCTACATGTTGAATAGACAGCCTTGTTTGCATAGACCAAAGTGAAAACTACCCAGCGACAAAGAATAACGAGCTGACCACCTTGGCCGGTTGTGTGAGGCACAATGAATTTTCTAACATCTGCTTGCAACTTGTAGGGAGAGTCGACTTTCCCGTATGGTACCTAGCTTATTGGCTCCCAGAAAGGCACAATTGATCACCGAGTTGTTACACTGTCTAGTTGTAATTAATCATGAGCTGTACGTAGGATGTAGGAGGGTTAGAAACACACACACACACACACACACTTTTTTAAAAAGAGTATTTGTTTATTTTAAGAGAGTGAAAGAGAGAGACAGAGTGGGAGGGGCAGAGAGAGAGGGAGAGAGACAGAATCCCGGGCAGGCTTCGCACTGTCAGCGCAGAACCCGATGGAGGGCTCGAACTCATGAACCATGAGATCACAGCCTGAGCCGAAACCAAAGAGTCAGAGGCTTCAGTGACTGAGCCACTGGCGGTGCCTCTGAATTTTTCCATTTTCCGTGTGATTTTTGAAGGGTTAAGTAGAACATACAGAGAGAAAAGGGCCAGATCGTCAACTTATGGCTTGATAAATTTTCACAAAGCGAACACATCTTGAAGGTCAGCACCCAGGTCAAGAAACAGAACATTACTAGGATCCCAGAGTCCCTACACTCCTTCTGGACCTGTCCACCATGACTAACGACAGTAATTGGAATGCAGCACACATCAGTCACCTGGGATATGGTTGTACTGTTATTAGAGCACATGGCCATTTAATGTACTAAATTAAATTTTTTTGGAGAAGTTGGGAATCTCCAGTGATTGCCCACTGAGCTGGCAGAAGTTTTACTTAATTTGCTTTGTCTAGTGAAGACCGTTGAGATGTCTTCTCTTTTAGTTTGCTTGTGTCACTCTGCAGATGAGTGCTAACCAGACTGGGAAAAATAATTTACTGTTTTTAATTTTAAAAAAATGTTTTATATATTTTTGAGAGAGAGAGAGAGAGAGAATGAGTGGGGGAAGGGCAGGGAAAGGAGACACAGAATGTGAAGCAGGCTCCATGTTCTGAGCTGTCAGCACAGAGCCCAAAGCGAGGCTCGAACTTGTGAACCACAAGATCATGACCTGAGCAGAAGTCGGAGGCTTAACGGACTGAGCCACCCAGACATGCCAGGGAAACTAACTTTTATTTGTTGTGATTAACACTGAAGACATAGGGATGCTTGACAGTTGTGACATTTACATTATTTAAACAAGCCCTATTCCAGGAGCTCAGGACTCCTCGTGTATACTGAGATCACCTGGGCAGCCACAGGGCGGTGTGAGGCTAACTAAGAAGGCACATTCCCAGGAATCGCTTCCAAAGACTCAGATTCTTTCATTCTTGGGAGGGTTATTTTTATTAAGAATCTTACATGATTCTAAAATAAGATTTGTCAAGAGTGATTTGGGGACTAGTAACCTAGTTTCCCCCCCAAAAAGCCCAAACAAACCGAATCTAAACAAAATCCAATAACAACAGTAAAAATATCTCCTCACGAAATGCTCATACCTCTTCTTGAGCTGGCAATGTCCCTTTACTGTAAAAGAAACAGCCCTAGTAATAGAGTTCCTACACACTCACACACATCGGTTTTCTATACACACACATTTTAAAGCTTTCAAATAAACCAGCCACCCGTGGTTATTAACACAAGTTTCATCAGGAGCTTGATATTGAAAGTGACATTTGAAGGAAAATCTGGCTGTGGTTTGACCCTCTATAGTTTGGGTACATCCAGATCTAACGTAACCAATGGGAAAAAGCAGCATTCCCCCCCCCNAACAACCCCCCCCCCCCCCCCCCCCAGTTTACTCCTGCTGGGCTCCTGTTCCAGATGGCAGGAAGGCACAAACGCTATTTCCGTGCGTGTGCGGTCTGTCTTCACTTCCTTTTGGGAAAGGCCCAGGTTTTTCTGGATGGTGTGTGCAGAGTATGTGGCTGTGTGTGTGTGTTGTACATTGTCCACCCATACATCGATGGCCTCGCTGACTCTCCGTGTGACGCTCAGAGCCCAACCTTTGCCCAAATAAGTTTATTCCGATCATGTGCCAGATGGAATGAAGAATGCAGGCACAAACATTCTCTCTCAATCTCTCTCTCTCTCTTTTTTTTTTTGGATGCATCTCTCCAATCTATGTGCATGTGCAGTCTGTTTTGACTTCTTTTTGAGAAAGGAATAGGTTTTCCCATGTGTTCTATGTATGGCCAATATTAAGACCCATAGTGGTGTTCTTCCAATGACACAGATTAGACTTACGCTATTACCAGGCACCCTGGAGTCGCCCATGGTACAGTCCTAGGGGTGAAGGGGGATTGCAGAGTGAGTGTAGTTCCTTTTCCGGTTGAGCATGCCTGGGAAGTGGAACGGAAAGCCAGTGGCCACCCCCGCAGGTGAGTGAGCTCATGATCCCAAAGGCAGTGGGCAAGAAAGCCAATCTCCTTCCCCAGGGCGGCTGGGCCAAGGCATTCCATGACCCTTCGAGCAGAAGAGGAAGTTGCCTCCACGCTAAGGGCCAGAGGGTAAAAATTGCTGCCAAATTAGTAGCTTCCAAATATCATTTTCAATAAAAACTTCATGATAAAAAGCATGTTAATACTCAATGGTTGGTGGTTTTTATGATGGTGTTAAACCATTTGTACTGGGGATCTCCTCGCCATTCCATTTCCTTCACCAAGGAATGAAATTGGCTGCTCAGGCAACGTTTGTGCATTTTCACTGTTGCTATAAAATCAGCCCCCAGGAGAATTTTAAGTCTTCTTGAATTGCTTTTTAGCACCGACTAAGGAAGTAAAAGTTCTAAAACTGCCTGGTTACAGACAAATCACTTAAAAAGCCAGCTCTGTACTGGCAAAGTCGTGTTACAGGAAATGTTTCAAAAGGCAGACTGTAACAATATGAAAGCTAAGTATTGTTATTTATTTAACAAATGAAGCAGGCTGTCTTTGAAAACTAGGAGCCTCCAGGAACTCTTTAAGGTCACGTGAAATGCCAGATCCTTGTTGTAACAGACTTCCCGCTATACTGCGTGATGATGTTTACACATGTAGGTCTTGGCTGGTGGACTTGTATATAAACAGACATACAAGCACGCATTCTCTCGTCAATAAAAGTTTATTAATCCATTGCAAGTTGATTCAGAATAGTACCTGACGGGAAGCCATCCCCTAGATGGCCAGAATCATTACATCTTCCAATGAAAAATATAGAATAACGTACATTTAGTTCAGTTTGAGCCCAGTACATTGAGATTTAAACTAACCAGATTTAGTTGTATGTTGAATGTATCCTGGGTACGCAGGGTTTTTACAAAATAGAGTGAAGCCAGATCAAAAGAGTCTCCATCAAAAGTCTGCGGCGTTCTAGAGGTGGGATTATTTGACTTAATCGGTCAGTGTTATCTATTCTTCCCACAGCATGGCAGCCCCTTCAGGACACATACTGTGTGAACTCATCTTCCTACTCCTTGTTCTGTGGCACCTAGGGTGACATCCTTCGCCTAAATGTGTTCGGTAAGCATTTAATGTCAAAAAATTGATGCCATTGTATATTGTCCATTTCGGCGGAAGGATACTGTTTCATTTCATTCACTGGCCAAGAACATGAAGATCATAACTGAAGAAAATAATTCTATCAAACAAAATGAAACATTTGGGCTGGTTTTAAATGATTGACCATGAGACCCTAAGTCCAGAAACCCATCTGAAACTGGTCCGATATAAGCTGCAGGCCCTAATGCTCCTTGGCTTATATACAGTGACCTTTGGGTTGGCCATCCACGTGGGTTCCAAACAACCTCTCCTCCCCAAATATAACAAAGAGCTAGGACTATAAAATCTGGGAAAAGACATTTTAGACATGATAAACAACCCTGAGGATTTGAGTATTTATTCTAGGCTGCTTATGATGACATATTTTTATAACACTTGTCTGGGTGCCAGGTAATGGCAGGGTGGAAAATCACATTCCCCAAATAAGTGAAGGGTGTGTCACCGTGAACCACTTCCATCTCTAGCCAACTCTATCGATAGCTGAGAAAGAGGCTTTAAAGGTGCAAGAGAGATTGAATTTCTCTCAAAATGTCTTTTAAGAACCTTATGTTCCAAGAAGGTTTCTTTTTATTTCCTTCCTTCCTTCCTTCCTTCCTTCCTGACAGCCCATGCTCAATATTTGCTAATTTGTGATCTTTTGAAATGTCTAATGTGTTTTTGGGCCTTCTGTGTACCTTTAGTAAGAAAGGTTTCTTGGCTTAATTAATTTGCATTCTTTTTTTTGTTTGCCAGACAGGGTCTTCTGCTAAAAAAATCTTTTTTCTTCTTCTTCTAGGAAGCAGAAAATGAGTTGGAATAATTTTGCATGTCAGTTTTGGAACATTTTATTTGGGTAATTTGGGGTTCGAGCTGGTGAGAAGAGATGCAGGAATAAGATTCCTCTCATTTTCTAACACAGTGTTTCATAGAGTATTCTCTGGAAGGTTAACTTAGTGTTTTCTATGAAAGTATGACTTGAAATTGGGATTCCAGAAAGAAGTCTATATACCTTCTAAGCACACTGCTGCTTTCTCACTGCAAAGGAAGCCAATATAAAGTTTCTAACACTATACAAATTAGGGATGGTCATTAAAAGAGTCAGCCAAGATGCCTGTGTGTTTTCCCCTCAAATAATTAAATTTATGCATGGAAGTTAAAAGCCACCAGAAAAGGACACATAATTTGTGTAAAAATCAGGGCTGGGAAGGTGTCCCTGCTCACTGAAAATTACAATTCTCATAGCTTGTGGAACTATAATACCGGCTTCATGCTGGTCAAGTAAGAGACCATTATTAGTGACAAGGAAAACCAGGAGATTTGCAATTATGACTTTGTTCAGTTAGAGGTTGAAAAGTGCAGACAATTTATGCCAAATACATCTGATACCTGCATTTTTTGATGTTATTAGTAGACCTGGCTTTCACACTTGCTGAAATTTGCATGAGGTATGCCCTAGCTCTAGGGAAGAGAGTAAAAACTGTTTCAGTGACCAAATCTAAGCCCATAACCTCCAGAGAACATGGAAAACTAGTTTCTCTGGGACTAAGGAAAGTCACTTGAGTATTTCTGAAAGATGCCACAGATGTCACAGAGGTGAAGATCAATTTCATCCTTCTTTTTTTTTTTTTTAACATTTGTCTATTTCTGAGAGAGAGAGCATGCATGCACATGCACATGCGTGAGTGGGGGAGGGGCAGAGAGAGAGGGGAAGAGAATCCAAAGCGAGCTCTGTGCTATCAGCACAGAGCCCTATGCAGGGCTCAAACTCACGAACCATGACATCATGACCTGAGCCAAAGCCAGATGCTCAATTGACTAAGCCACCCAGGTGCCCCCGATCTCATCCTTTTTGAACGTACAGTATTGAGTATGTGAAGAAAATGTGAATGTGCTCTGGGATATACACAAGTAGACCATGTAGACCACTTGGTTGCGTTCCAAAGAAGAGTGACCTGTACACTCATACAGAGTCCTATGTGCAGAAGGGCCCGTGCTTGCTCTGGTACTCTGCTGTCTCCATCTTGAAGTTTTAGGTAATGTTAGCTTTGAACCCGTGCATTGCAGGTGAAGGCCAATGGGATGACAGACCATGCCTGAGAACAGAGGAGATATATGTAACACTGTGTTCCTCCCTCCTTGCCACCTTATTTGTGTATAGTCTTCAAGAAGCCCCTGGAATACAGGATTTGAGGGGCGGGGAATCCCTGGTAGATGGGCATTCAGTGAGATTTAAAGTAAGTAGAAAGGGAGCATGTTACGAAAGCCCGAAGTCCACAGAGAATTGGTAGAATGTGGATGAACTGAGAAGATACAAATAGTAGAGTTGGTTTTGTGCAGTGTTTCTGCATTTTGGGAAGAATGAAGTACATGCACATATAGGAGCAATGAAATACAAATTGTGTGATTTTGGTGATTCCACGTATGTGTTGAATGTTCTTCTATTTGGATTTAAAACTGGCATTGCACAATAGGAAGATGAATGGTAGGGTGCTTGGGTGGCTCGGTTGGTTAAATGTCTGACTCTTGATCTCGGCTCAAGTCATGATATTACAGTTTGTGGGTTCAAGCCCTGTGTTGGGCTCTGCCTCAGCAGCCTTGGGATTCTATCTCTCCCTTCCTTTCTCTCTCTCTCTCTCTCTCGCCAAGTAAATAAACATTAAAAAAAGAAAGGTGAGCAGTAAAAACTATGCTAATGATTTCATTTTTATTTTTCTTTACTGAGAACAATATTAAATGGCAAACAAAAAGTACTATGGGAAATTGAGACACCAATGAAGAAAGAAACAAGAAAAAAAAACTATACGTTAGTATCTTTATTAGTACTTTTCCTCTACTTTTGAAGTAAGAGATCCTATACTTTCATTTTATACTGAGACCTGCAAAATACTAGCTGGGGTTGATTAGGAAGATAGAAACCACATTAGTTATTTCAGTGGAGATAACTGCATAAAAGGAATTGATGGGCTAAAAAGGAAACACGAAGACAGGGAGTTAATTCAGTTAGTAAAAGCAGGCAACAAATAGTCACTGCTCCTATGGCAGGGAGAACAAAGGGAAGAGCTGGAGTCACTGACCCCCAGGAGCTTAGGGGAGGAGCCTTGTAGCACTGGGGTCCAGAGGGCTAAGCAAGGGCACTGACCAGCTGGTGCTGGTGGCTGAAGAGCTCAAAAGAGCAGCCCCACGGAGCCAGGCCTCAGACATCTGAGGAGCAGACACAGCTTCTTGTGCTGGAATCTCTGATGGAGTACGGTGAGGCTAGTTCTAGAAACTGGACCAACCATCCTGGAGCCAACCATTTCTCACAAGAAAGGAGCAAGGCCCTTCTGCTTCCTGTGTCTTTGGGTTTACTTTTGGTGCAACCGATTGGCCGACTTATGAGGAATTGAGTTGGTAAAGGAAAAATATTGTTTGTAGAGTTCCAGTGCTAGCGTCACAAAGGGTTGGAACTGAGAGACTCACTTAATAACCAGAACATCGTTTAACCGTGTTGAGAGCTCTGAGGTATTTATGGCTTCTTACGAGGGCCAAATTTTCATTGTTGGCTACGTACAAAGCTATGAACATATTAACACTACCCTATGTTCAAGGCCGAAGAGAACGCTCATCTAGGCTCACTCATATCCAGCCATAGTTATTTCTACTCTCTTCCATGTCAAGCCCATTCCTACCTCAGGACATTCCTGTGTTCAGAGCACTCTTCTCCCAGACATTCCCATGGCTACCTCCTCCCTATGTAGGTGTAAGTCTAAATACTTCTCTATCAGAGAGGCCTTTCTTGACCTCAAACCCAAAGAGCAACTTCCCTCCCATCCACTTCATTACACTCTTTTGTCTCAACAACTGTCAATATCTACAAAGATGTGCTTGCTTGTGCACTGTCTTCACCATGCTGGAGTGTCAGCAGCATGGACGAGAGAGGTTGTTTACCCTGTCCAGAGCTTAGGGATACCTGGCACATGATAGGTACTAAATAAAATATGTGCTTTTAACACCAAGTGGGAAAGAGTCCTATAGCAAATAGTTTCCATCAGTAATATTATTAGGTGAAAGTGGAAGATACTGCTAGAATATAGTCCTTCGCTAAAGTGGTATTGTGACCATGGAAAACTCTATTTAAAAAAAATGTGATTAAGGATTAAATACACTTAACTCATTGAAACTTTCTACTTGAGGGGATTCCTGATGTGTGTGTGTGTGTGTGTGTGTGTGTGTGTCTAGGCATACTTTTTAATGAACAGTTTTTGGTGACACAGCTAAAGAGTTAAAAGACTCAAAAATGTTTTTCGAACAACCCAAATGTCCACCACTGAATGGATACACTGTGGTAAATCATGTAACGGATTATTATTTCATGATAATAAGAAAGAAGTACTCATATGTATGCGACATGGATGTCCAGTCATAGAAGACCACAGAGTGTGATTCCAATACATATGAAATGTCTTGAACAAGCAAGTCTGTAAAGACAGTGAGTAGATTCATGGTTTCTAATGGCTGAGATGGTGGTGGGTTAGGGGATTGATAGCTAAGTACAGGATTTCTTTTTGATGTGATGCAAATGTTCTCAAATGGATGGACTGTGGTGTTGGGTGCACATATGTGTAAATATTAGAAACCACTGAACTATATACTTGATGTGGGTAAATTGCATGGTATGCAAATTATAATGCAATGAATTGATTCTTAAAAATAAATGTTTTATGGTTCTCAATAGTAGAGGAAGCACATACACATTTATATTGTTTCCTATCCTATAGATCAGGGATGGATATACTATGGCCCATGGGCCAAATCTGGCCCAGAGGCTGTTAGTCTGGTTTTTTAAATAAAATAATATTAGAATGCAGGCATGCTCATTTGTTTATGTATTGTCTATGGTGACTTTCTCATTACGACATCAAAATTGAGTAGTTTAGACGGAGACTTCATAGCCCACAAAGCCTAAAATGTTTACTATCTGGCTTTTTAACAGAAAAGTGTCAACCCCTGGTTTAGAAGAGAAAGATGGGCAGACAAATAAAAGCAATGTTATTGAAAGAGCAGATACATGTCATGTTAAGTGCCACATAACGTATTAAAACAGAATATGCTGGAAATGGCCAACGGGAAAATTTCCAAAGAAAAGCCAAACTTGCTATGAGCATTTCTTTCTTTTGCCTCATAGTATTGCTCAAATCACTCTATTTTATTGACTCTAAGATTTCACCAATTAGAATAAGTACCATTTACTGCATGTACTACTCTGTAAGAAAGACACGCTTTAATTAAAATGTAACATGGGTCTCCTGTATGGTTTAGTCAGTTAAGCATCTGACTCTTGATTTCAGCTCAGGTCATGGTCTCATGGTTGGTGGGATTGAGCCCTGCATTGGACTCTATGCTGACAGCGTGGAGCCTGTCTGGGATTCTCTCTTTTCCTCTTTTTCTGCCCCTCCCAGTTCAGGCATGCATTCCCTCTCTCTCTCAATAAACAAACTTAAAATGTAACACAAGGTTTTCTCGCCACATGGAACTTCAATTTTATACTTGTTGAAAGAACTCATTCTGGTACATTTAGATGGATTTTTATCATACATTTTTCTTGCACACACAGAGAGGGGTGTCTATGATCTGTGGCAATGTACAGAGAGAAACTCTGGAACTCTGGGTAACTTCTGGAAAGAAGTTCTCAGGCTTGGCATTCTATTTCCTGCTTCATTTCCATTGCTTCTCCTAGTCTCTCTTTTGTTTTTCTCCCGAAGTGTTGCATTTGCTACTCTCTTCTGTCTAGATGCTCCATCTCTCCTTTCCTCCCTCTATGTGCATATCTCTGCTTCTTCTCATATATCAACCTCCAAATCCCTTCTCATACCATGGTGGTGAGTACAAAGGGTCTGTGGAAGTGGTTAAAAGAGGCATCTTGATTTTAGAGAGGTTAAAATACAAAAAGAATGTTGACTTGGAACCCATGAAGGATGATATTGACACGTGTGGACTCTTAAGTTGTAAATAAGAAGATACAGAGGGGTTTCTGGGGAACAGACTAGGGCAGCCGATGCTGCTTGGATTCTAAGTTTGGTAGATGTTTGGTTGTGTGTGTGATCAGCTGATAGGGCCTGGAGATATTCTTGTGTCCAGCCCTGTGGAAAAGGATCCCTCCAGCTCTCTGCAGAGACATCCTGTTGGGGCCTGGGACACGCACCCACCAGTTCATGCTGGAGTTCTAGTGGCCAGAGTCTTGTTTCCAAATCGCGGTTCCTACTCTGACAGTGGTACTTCGGTGTGAGTGCCAGGCTAGGGGTATCAGCATCACTGGGGGCTTGTTAGAAATGCAGATTCTTAGGCCACATCCCAGACCAATTGAATCAGAAACTCCGGAAATGGGGTCCATTTATCTGTGTTTTAATAAGTCCTCCACGTGCAAGCTAAAGTTTGTGAACCACTTCTTTTTTGTTGTTGTTGTTGTTGTTGTGTTGGTTTGTTTACATTTTTAAAATGCTTATTTATATTTGAGAGACAATGGGAAAGAGAGAGACAGTGCATTAGCGGGGGAGGGGCAGAGAGAGACTGAGAGAGAATCCGAAGCAGACTCCAGGCTCTGAGCTGTCAGCACAGAGCCTGATGTAGGGCTTGAACTTATGAACCATGAGATCATGACCTGAGCTGAAGTTGGATGCCTAACCTACCCAGCCATTCAGATACTCCTGTTTTTTAAATTTTTCTAAAAGCTTTTTAAAAATTTATTTTTATTTATTTTGAGAGAGTGAGCATGAGCAGGGGAAGGGCAGAGAGAGGGAGAGAAAGGGAGAGAGAGAGAGAGAGAGTCCCAATGCTGGGCTGGAATTCATGAACCATGAGATCATGACTTGAGCCAAAATTGAGAGTTGGAGGCTTAACTGACTGAGCCACTCAGGCTCCCCAGGAACCACCTCTTAATAATCTACCTGGAGTGGAAATCTCTATCACCTTCCTGAGTTGCTGGCCTGTGGGCCTTCATTTTCTGCTTANAGGAAGTGACAATAAACTTACATTAAGAAAATTCATATCATGTAAGACTTTGTTCTTTGTAGAAGAGGCTGCTCACTTAGGGGGAAAAAAAGGTCCTATTCTTTTTGCATTCTTGGGAGTAGAGAACTTGTCTTCCCTGGGTGAAGTGACAGAACGTGACTGATGAACAGGTACTGAATGGGCAGAGACACCCTCACTGAAGAAATGACACTTAGCTGGACTTTGAAGGCCAAAAAGGCATTAGCCTTTCAAATACCAGGAGCTGCGTCTTTCTGTCTTTCCACTCTTTTCTCTATTTCAAAACATCCGTTACACGGATGACAAATTAATATACTTAGAGCACCTGTTTAGTCATGCCGCTCTCCTGTTCTGGAAACAAATGCGGCTCCTACCCCAGAGTCTCTAACACTACCAGCTTGAGTCTGCATTTCTCCATGGGACACATGTTACCCATCCCTTCCCTTCAAGTAGCATGTTTACATCTGTCTCATACTTTGCTCGTGCATTCATCCTGTCTGCATGGGTTTCTCTTCCTCAAGGCCAACGTGAAGGCTTTCTACCTCCAACTCTCTCACTGTCTTAAATAACTATACTAATCATACTTCTTTTAAAAAGCCCTTCTAAATGACTAAGCTTTTTTTTTTTTTAAAATTAATGTTTATTTATATTTTTTGAGAGAGAGTGAGAACACAGCAGGGGAGTGGGGGAGAGAGGGAATCCCAAGCAGTCTCTGTACTGTCAGAGCAGAGCCTGATGTGGGGCTCCATCTCATGAACTGTGAGATCAAGGCCTGAGCCCAAACCAAGTTGGACACTTAACCTACTGAGTCACCGAGGTGCCCCTGACCAAGACTTTTTCCTTAAGCTAAAACCTATTAGTATCTCTATGCATTGTCCCCATCACAGTATTTATACATTGTTTTACAATGGTTGCCTTAAACTGTAAAAAATGCTTCCCCATGTGTATGTAAGCACATATACATCCATTTCCACACCACCATCCCCCCACCCAGGTATTAAGATTCAAATCAGATTCAAGTTTTCCTTTTTGTTTTCCCTGAGTCTACATAGCAGGTATTTAATGAAGGCATATCAAATTCAAATGGGAGAATGTGCCTGTAAGTGAGTATTCTAAAGAAATTATTGCAGCAGAGTTAGCATCGAATTCATTTTTCCTTTAAGTGGTTTCTGTTCGGTTATCTAAACAAACAACAGAGGTAGGGGGCCGCAGGGATTGTGGGAAAAACAGGAAGACACCTGCTGCAGATGAAAGTGTTCCCAAAAGGGATCAACAGAGTAGACTTTGGACTATTAGTGATATCATAAATAAGAATAAAAAAGGGAAGGAAGAGAAGCAGGAAAGTTGAAGGAATGGATTGCAAACAAAGTGGGATTCCAGAAAGGAGAACTATGAATCAAGGGATTCAATATTTTTAAAAATCATAACAGCGATGGCTTTTTAAAAAAATTAACTATTTTTCATCTAGTTTCTGAAAGTTTACTACAACGCAACTGCCCCAGAAGAAGGACAATTTTGAAATCACAACATAAATGGCAAAAGTCAGGGATCAGACTCAAGTCAGACACCTGGTAGCGCACAGCTGTGATCTTAACGGGCTTTCGCAGCATCACTGTGCCCATTTCAGAGCGGTGGACGTTAAAGCACTAAGCACCCTGGGTGCCTTAGAAAGTGAACCAAAGGCAAGGGGGCTGGGCATACAGCAGTGGGTGAGTTTAGTTGTGCAAATGAGATTGCCATGGAGTCAGACAGCTGGCATTAGATATCTGCTCTACCCCTTACCAGCTGCCAGCCTCAGGCAATTCACAGAACTGCTCCTGGGCTGAGTTGAATCGTATCTCTTAGGTTGTTGGGGAGGTTCAAAGAGATACAGCCTGAGAAGCTCTTAGCATAGGGTTTGGCAAGTAATAAACACTCAATAAATGCTAACTATCATACAAAGAGGGGGTCTTTCTGTCTAACCACCAGATGACATTTCCTTCCTTTTGGGTTTGCAGATTCATTGCAGGGAATATAAAGCTATTTGCTATCTCACAGCAGAGGCCTGCTTTCACATTTTGGTTTTATGAGTTTCCCTGGCTATTTGAGTGCTAGGAAATCCTTCATGTGACCAATGTGACAAACCCATTTCCCTGCTAACAAACAAATGACAACCGTGTCCTACTCGGAAATAAAACAAAAGCCTGAGAACTAAGGCATTTCCACAAAGAATAATGAGCACATCAAATACATATTTTCTGCCACAGTCCAGGTGGCCTTCAAGGCAGGTGACAGCAGGGGCCATGATGGTATTAACTTCATAAGAGTAGATAAGTCAGCAGGAGCTACTCAATCACTTGACAGAAGTCAATTCGGAAGGCATCTGAAATGCCTGGCTTTAAAGATAATCATGTTAGGAATCAAAAAGGGGTCTAATGTTTGAGTCATGCCTTTCAAACGCAACAAATCATTATACCTGTCAAGATTTATGGACAGATGTATTTATGTTGACACTGGACCACTAATACTTTGACAAATGAGGGGCCTTGACATATACAACAGATACATCCGAGTCTATTTCCCGATTCAAGAAAAGGGAGGAAGTAGTGAATCATGACAAGCTGGCGATGTGGGCTGGCATGGCTCTGGGGGAGGGGCTTCTGCTGCCCCGATGCCCTCACTGCCCATTGCCCGTTGCCCACTGTTAAGCACAAAGGGCCTCTCTCACTAATGAATAAGGCTGGAAATGGCTGATATGAAAGTCGAATAAAGAAGGAACTCCCATGGAGGGTACCGACTCCCAGAAATGAGCCTGATTCCCCAGGCCTCCACACACTTGTGGCCCTCTGTGAAGGAAGTGAGAATTTGATTAGCAGCTGAGAATCTCGGCGTGGTGAAGCTGCAGTGACCCCTGATTCTAAAGGAAGCTAATTCCTATCAGTGAATTAAAGGCTTGATTCATACCCAAACACTCTGAAGAAATTGGCTTCGGAAAAAAAATCTCTAAAGAGACAATTAGATTTATGATGTATCATCAGGAATTTGATAAACTCACAATGGTCAAAAGGGACCTTAGATGAGATTTGTTAATGTAACAGGATCCATAGCATTAATAAGACTTTTGCAGATGGAATTTTATTTCCACCTGCTTGTTTTTGGATACTGTCCCCTGAAACTTTTTTTTTTTAACCGACTCATATCTCTTGCGTCAGGTAAGTCCAATCCATAGTAATTTAGTTCCTGGATTCCAAGAAGGGAGTTCTTCATTATAGGACAACTCATTGTGCACCAAGATTTTGCCTGGAGTCAACAAGAGCCTTGAATGATGACTGTGGGCTCCTCTAGAGGAACAGAGATTGTGTATGGGTGTTGCTGTAGAGAGAAAAAACTTGGCACCACTGAATTCAGCAGATAGCTTGGGTGGAAAACACAGGTTCAGCCAATGTGTCTCTATGCTTGTGTACAAACACACACATACACACACACGCTTTCTGAATTTAGTTGTGACTATTGAAAAAAGAACAGTACGAGAAGTCATGCAGGGTGTAGACAACAAGTATCTCAACATTCATTCATTCATTCACTCAGAAAGTACACGAACACTTACTGTGCTCCAGGCATAATGCTAAGCCCTGGAGAAACACCAGGGGACTATCACTGGTAACATGCCTGCTCTTAGGAGCCTGCACTCAAGGTGCAGTAGAAGGGGAAGGACCATCAAAAAGGGATCGTTCTGTAAAGAGAATAAACACTTGTGCGACGGAGAGTAACACTGAGGTGGCAGCTCTTAGGTAGGAAGCTCAAGGACACTTTCATGAGGTGACTAAGAGGATCTGGAGAAAGAAAATGCAACAGCCATGCTAAGAGCTGGTGTTCTGGAGAGTGGGGTCAGTGGGTATAAAGGCTCTGAGATTGGTATACACTTGGCTTGTGGGAGGAAAAGAAAGGAAGCTGAGTATGACAGAGTAGGTAGAGTGAGTAAGAGCAGAGTGGAGAGGATCTACGGGAGTGCTTTACACTTAGGTGTGGTATCGTCTGATTTCAATGAAAAAAAAAACACCAACATTCTGATGGCCAGCGATTGCCTGTAGAGAAGTAAGAATGAACATATGAAGGTGTGGTGACTATCTGGTAATTTAGGCAAGGTGATGGCAGCTTGGGCCATATGGGCCCATGCAGATGGAGAAAAGTGGATGGATTTGGGATTTATTTTGGAGTCAGTTTCTTGTAAGGTGAAAATTTTTTTTTCTACCACACACCTAAGATTTATATGGAGATTAATGAAATGGTACCCACACAGTGCTTTGAATTCCTTGGAGGGAAGCAAGGCATTATTTTCTTTACTCATATTATAAATTTATTAACTTTAAACTCCTATACTGAGGTAGGTATTTCACTGACAGCTGGGGTCTCATTTAGCTAACCAGGTGCCCATGTGAAACAAAGCTTATATTATTATTGAAGTTATTATTAGAAGAATATAATGGCCCATGTTGAATACCAATAACAAAACCTAATTTCATGTAACTTCAGCCGGCAGCTTTAGTTATGTATGGGGCATGGGCGAACGTACTCAGTGATCATGTTTCTGATACTTAAGGTTCGCTTCTCTTACTAGCTTTAACAGAGCTTGGGATCCTGAATAATTCCAGCCCCAATCATTCTGAATGATAGCTTTGCACAGTGGTCAAACCAAAATTTTATCCAGAATTTAAAATTAATCTATTGAGGAAGCAAGGGAGAGCATGTTGACAGGGCAAAAGAAAAACTCCAATTAACTGGTCCTTAAGAAGCAATTAAACCCAGGAAATTTGGTTACAGGAGGAAGGCAATTTTAGAATAGGCTTATGATTACATTTAACAAAACGTAATAAATATAGTAAGAATACGCAGTAATATAGTTTCCATAGTTTGGATGTGGACAAAATCAGAATTAATAATATATTACCTGAGAGCATTCTAATCTTCCTTCCTTAAGCCCTCATCCTCCAAAATTGGACTTTACCGGACATAAATTTTATAGTTCGTTGTGAGCGCCATCACATAATAGTTGTTTTTTAAAAACAGTAGAGCCTGCACACCAAACAATACGTCTCTAGTGAGGCAAGCATATGGAGAAATACTGGCTAATATCCATGTTGAACAGCATAAAAATATATTCTTTAATACAGACTGGGCACCTATCAAGGATATAATCATTGGTGTGTGTGTGTGTGTGTGTGTGTGTGTGTGTGTGTGTGTGTGTTTGTGAAGTATACTCTAAGAACCTGGAAGTAAATGCCCTCTGAAAATTAAGAAATCAATATATAATTGAGAGATGGCTATTACTGACAGCACTAGTCCAAATATTAAGTCAAATGGGCAGAGGAAGAGTTTCCTCCAAGTGATAATCTGTGAGCTTCTGCAAAAGTGAAGTATCCTTAGCGTTCTCCAGGTCCAGGTCCTTGCTCTCACATTCCATGCTTCCTTCCAACATTGGAGAGGTTAGTCTTGCCTCAGTTGCCTACCCAAGTATTATTCTCCTTTTCTTGATTTTATCTGAGTTGACTGTGTGCCTGGGAAAAACCCCAGCTTCTCTTGCAGCTAGGTTTGGCTCTGTGACACAGTTTTGGCTCAAGAGCTGTAAGTGGAAACCTGTTGGGTGTGGATTCCAGAAAGTAGTGTTTTCCTAATTCTAAAAAGCCACACATGACTGGCGTGTCTTTTAAAAATTTTAGCCAACCACCCTTTGTCCTCTTTGCCTTCTTTGTGCCAGGAACACAGGTGTGATTGCCGGAGAAGGAGCAGACATACTGACAACACAAGGCATTGAGTATGAAGATAAATGCTAATTGCCTAAGGCCGGTGTGGAAGGTAGAAAGGGCCTGGCTGTGGCCTGGGATGTTGAACAGCAATAAGAATCCCAGACTGCCTGCTTCAGATCTACTAAAATACTTCCTTAAAAAATATTTTTTTAATGTTTATTTATTTATGGCAAAGAAGGAGAGAGTGAGAGAGAGAGCGAGAGTGAGCGAGCACACAGGGGATGGGTGTAGAGAGAGGGAAGCACAGAATCCAAAGCAGGGCCCAGGCTCTGAGCTGTTAGCACATAGCCCAACTCAGGGCTCAAATTGACAAACATTGACCTGAGCCCAAGTGGGATGCTTAACTGATGGATCCACCCAGGCGCCAGGCGCCCCTGCTTACTACCTTTCTAAGCCACAGTTGGCCCAGCCCTCTGTTACTCATGCACTATTTGGTAGGACTCAGGTGGACTTTCAGCTTTCAGCTCATTTGCACAGCACAGCTCCCACATTTCACTGTTAAGTTTCCTGAGGGCAAGAGCAAAGCTTTCTTCAGCTAAGTGTTCTCCATGGTGCCGGGCTAAAGGCTGAAGTAATCCCAGGTTGTAAAAACTGATGCAAGAAATCCAAGGCTTCTTTTGTGACAGGGATTCCAAACCAGGATCGCACATCTGATTCACCATGTGTATATGTGTGTAGGAAGAAACACAGAAATATATACAGTGTAACTACCTGGGCCACATCTCTAAATATTCAGATTTAGAAGGTCTGAGACGGGACCCCAGCACCTGTCTTATTTGTTTGTTTGTTTTTCACTTTTTAAAAAAGTCTATTTATCTGTATTGAGAGAGAGAAGGGAGGAGTGGGAGGGGCAGAGAGAGAGAGAGAGAGAGGGAGAGAGAGAGAATCCCAAGCAGGCTCCATGCTGTCAGTGCAGAGCCCAATGTGGGGCTTGAACTCACAAACCGTGAGATCATGGCCTGAGCTGAGATCAAGAATTGAACTTAAGTCCCAGATCTGTCTTAAAAAAAAAAAGAAAGAAAGAAAACAATAAGAACCAAAACTATATAGGTGAGATTGAAATCCTCACTTCACACGGTTTCCAGCAAACTTGGATATTCATCTACTGTATATATATCTATCTATATATATACCCATCTCTTGTCTCTCAAATACTCCCTTCCAGAAAAGTCCTACCATTCATGGGCTTCCTAAACTTTTCGGTCGTATTTGGAACATGAGTGGCAAGCACTCCTTCCTATATTCCCTCAGTGATGAAACATGGTTTACTGTAACACGCAGAGCCTTTTCTGTTTTAGCCATTTGAGAAGAACATGAAGTAGGACAAGCAGCTGTTTAATCATGGCTAGCCAGTGCCGAGCATTTTCTTTGCTTTTTCTTTTTTCTTTTTTTTTTTTTTCACAAATAGTTTATTGTCAAGTTAGTTTCCATATAACACCCAGTGCTCATCCCCACAAGTGCCCTCCTCCATGCCCATCACCCCCCCACACACCCATCAGTGCTGAGCAATTTCAATGAGAAAGTTTCAAGAGTGTGCCTAGTAAGGAGTTATAATTATCGTATCCCTTAAGTCATTAAAAAAATTCAAGGTGGCTACATAGTGGTTATCTCTGGAAGGGTTAGCGTAGGCCCATGGGGGGCATCTAGTCAAATAGGGGTGCTCTGGGGCTTCAGAGTGGAACTATTTCTTTTTCTTTTTCTTTTTCTTTTTTTTTTTATTTTTTACAAATAGTTTATTGTCAACTTGGTTTCCATATAACATCCAGTGCTCATCCCCACAAGTGCCCTCCTCCAGGCACATCTCCCCCCTCCCCCCCCACACCCATCAGTCCTCAGTTTGTTCTCAGCATTCAAGAGTCTTTCATGGTTTGCCTCTCTCCCTGTCCCCCACTATTTCCCCTCTTCTTCTCCCCCATGGTCCTCCGTTAAGTTCGTCCTAATCCTCCTATACGTGCAAACATATGATATTTGTCCTTCTCTGCCTGACTTATTTCGCTCAGCATAACACCCTCAAGGTCCATCCATGTTGCTACACATGGCCAGATGTCATTCTTTCTCATTGCCATGTAGTATTCCATCATATAGATAAACCACATCTTCTTGATCCATTCGTCTGTTGATGGACACTTAGACTCTTTCCATGTTTTGGCTATTGTTGAGAGTGCTGCTATGAACATTGGGGTACATGTGCTCCTATGCATCAGCACTCCTGTATCCCTTGGGTAAATTCCTAGCAGTGCTATTGCTGGGTCATAGGGGAGTTCTATTGTTAGTTTCCTGAGGAACCTCCACACTGTTTTCCAGAGGGGCTGTACCAGTTTACATTCCCACCAACAGTGTAGGAGGGTGCCCGTTTCTCCACATCCTCGCCAGCATCTAGAGTTCTCTGATTTGCTCATTTTAGAGTGGAACTATTTCTAAAAGTAGGTGGTAGGTCCATGGATACTGGCTATCTATATCCTTGTGCATGTGTTAGAGATGCGTGTATGTAATAGTTGATTAAAAATAGTGACCGATTCAGGCAAAGGATACTGGAACTTTTCTTTGATCAAAGAATATAGAAACAAAACAGTAACCAAACAATGTGTTTCACACAAATTTTCCCTAACAGTGAATGATTCCAGTTACCAGCCTCAGCAGTTTTCTTTTCCACTACATTAGTACACAAATATTCCTGATTAAGGGAGTCTTCTGGAATAAAATATAAACCCTGGCCACATAAGAGAATTCATCTCTAAAGTAAGTAGTGTTTTCTTTAGAGCAGTAAGGGTATAATTACTTTCTATTGACCTTCAACTTTTGAAAGAGAGGCAGGTCATGGAAGGTTGTACATCTATCTTGTTTTACTTCAAAAAAATTTTCTTTTTTTATTTTCCCCTCTTGGAGCACATTTTCCAATGATCTGTACCACAAGAGAGAGATGCAAAAGTGGATAGATCCCCACAAAGCAGGCAAACTCACAATGGTATAATTTTCAAAGCTGCTTACTTCCTGTCCAACCCTACATCCTCTTCAGAGGTGGAGATGCGCTAGGCATTTGCAGTCACTCTTTTCCTTCCTTCCTGAATGCAATGGAGGTTGAAGCAAGACAGTGGTGGGGAGCAAGAGTAAAAGGAGTATGCTACGATCATGGAGAGTCCATGGGTGACATTGCTAATTGATTACAAGACTCTTTCCTCTTGAGTCAAACAGTGGGCTCAGAATTTACAACACAGTGCCTCAAGCCGTCCCTACCAAACTGTTAGAGACGACAAACTCCATGAACCTATTTACCGCCATGGGTAAAAAGGGCAGACCAATTCCCCAATTCTGTGAGTGAGTGGGGAATATTGAGTTTCCCAGCCACACACTCATGGTTCTGCTTTATGACCCTCTACGTGGCAATGTCAGCCATTTGGCTAGTAGGTTCTCAAGATGTTAGAGACCAAATCCACCACCCTGAATGAGATGACTTCCTTCTAACTTTCTTAAACCACTCAGAACAATAGTTCTCAAAAATAATATGCATTAGAAATACTTCAGGCTCTATCCCCATAGATTCAAGTAGGTCTGTGGTAGGGCCCAGGTCATCCACATGTGAAACTTTGAAAATACCACCTCTGGATCACTCTTATTCCTCTATGGAGTGAGAGTCATGTTTGGTGGCTCTGAGGACTCAAATGGGTACAGTAGATATCTCTGCTGGTCATTGCTGCTCCTACCCATTTGGTTCAGACCTAAAAGATCAGAGCAGACAAAAGATTTGTCCCAATGCCTCCTGCCACTGATGTACTCACTGATTCCCTCAAAAATAATAAATTACTGGCACATAGTAGATTCTCTAAACCGTGTTGAACGGACAGCTGCACAGTCCAATTTTTCTTCAAGAAAGAGCTCTTAGAGGTCTCCTGAGATTTTATTTGATAGTTTTTTTGAGGTCTTTGATCTGCATCATCTCTTTAAATATTTTTGCAGGAAAATAATTAGGAGCCCAGCCCAAAGTCAATGCTGTCAGGTGAGATGTGCTTGGAGTGACGTGATCAGGGAGCATTTCTGCTGCCTGGAAACCTATTCTGGATAACTGAGAAGGGCCTGGCTGTCAACTGACCCAGGAGCACAACCGCTGCCTGACAACGTCCTTTGTTGCACAAGGTGTCCCCTATGCGTAAAAGAACAAAGGTTGGAGCAGCTGTTTGTATGAGAGTTGTCCAGTGGAAAAACTGGCTCCAAGTCAAATTAAAAATAGGACTTTGTAAAATAGATCACACTTGTTCTGTGACGGTTATTCACCTGTCTCTGCATCACTCAAGGTCAATGTCGCCAGCTGCTTTTTATATAGGGAAAGAATTGGCTACATTCTGTCTTTGTAAACTTTAATTCCCAGATTCTCAGCAAGAGCTCATGCCACAGAGCTGTAGGACATCACCTGACACACCTCAGAATGGGTCATAAGCCATCCACTACCATAAGGTCCACCTTGTCCTCCAGGGACAAGAGAACTGTCCAGATTCATGGGGAGTGGACTTCTAAATACTGCCAGATTAAAACTGATTTGGGCTTTCCTGTCAATTCAGTTGAGCACCTACTTACAGAGCACCTGCAGTTTACCAGGTTCTGTCCAAGGCCCTGGAGATATGGCCGCGATTCAGCCAAATGTGGTCGGGCCTTGCAGAGCTTTGAATCAGGTGCCGAAGTTCTTACCTCTTCTAGGCCGTAGAGCCCTTTGGGAGTTTAGTGAAAGCTACGAACCTCTTCTTAGGATATTATTTTTAAATACATTAAAGACACAGGGTTATAAAGAAAACCAACGATAATGAAATTGTCTAAGTAATACAAAAATTTTGATGTAATAATATATGCGTTTCTTTATTAATGTATTAAATAAATTCTTGAGGCATGTCTGATGACTACCCTAATAGTGATGAGCATAAATATTTCAAGAGATCAGTAATAACTGTAATGTCTTATGAAATATCTATGCTCTATTGTTGACAAAGTCACAGCTGCTGCTCCTCCTGTGTTTTGTTGCCTCCATTCATAAAGGAAGGAATTTGAATGAATTTCAGTTTGAGGTGACGAGTGAAAAAAAAGACTTTTCCCCCCCAACTAGCTACATAAAATAATCCACCCCCTCGACCCCAGAATTTCTATTAGTGGATCACTGGGAGGTGTGTCAAGTCAGGTAAAGAACTCCTAGAAGTGGAATAGACAATGAATTTGGTCATTCTGTTACACCGTATCTATATCTAGATGTCCCTATAGAAATACCATATAACGCATGGCTGGTGTTGTGATAGGAGAGTGCAAACGCCACTGTCATACTTAATGTAGCCACAGGTGGAGGAAGGTTGCGACATTTGGAAGAAGTACCAGGTAGGCTGGGTCATAAAAGTAAAGTTAAACCAATGGAAGATGTATAAGAAGAGCAAAGTAAGTACTAATTCAGACAGAAAGAAACTACATGTACAAACTTCATAAAACAAAATAGAACATGAGTGGGAGGGATGAAAGAAGCTTCCAGGACTGGACTGTGGAATGGTGAGGTGACTGTGTTTGGGAAAGGTTAAGAGCTGAGAGCGGCGAAGATGTTAGATCATGAGGGAAGGTACTCGATGCTAAGGAGCTGGCCTTCATCCTAAGACCAGTGAGGAACCATGGATGTTTTTCAGGAAGGGGTTTAATTTAGAAGATCACTTTGCTGCGTGGAAGGCGGATCATTGGGTAGATGGTACGAGGCAGAGGAGCTGTCAGAAGGCTGATGGGCTGATGTGGGAGTGAGCAGGACTCTGGGAGTCTGACGTCTTTCTTGAAACTGAGATTGCAGAAAGAGATGTGGATTTAGGACCAGAGAGCAATACTGAATGTGGTTTTGAGCACAGTAAATTCCGTGTGCCTCTGAAAAACTAAAGTGGCCATAACCAGTGTGCGACTTGTATATCTGCATGGAATCTGATGCACAGAAATAAAATATGGGCTGGAGATGTAAATTAAACTAATCTTTTTCTTGTTGGATACCAAATGAAAGAATCTAAAATTGGCGAAAAACTATATTGAATCACATATTATGTAATTATTTTTAAATACCATTTAATGCTATGCACCAGACATAATATATAATTTGGATGTATTTTCTCTGTCTTTGAAGAGTTGTATGATCTTGGCATGTTTGTGCTAACTTCACAGACAGAAAAACCAATACTAAGAGAGGCTAAGTACTTTGTAGGTCATATAGTGAATAAGAGACAGAACCAGACCTTAAACCAGGTTATGTGATGCCCCCAAACCTGTGCTCCTAGATCCTGTGTTCTAGGGATTTCCTAACTACCTTCCACGAGAAAAAGAAAAAGCCTAACATTTTATTTTGAGAAAAGATAGTAGACATTTCAGACTTTCTCTTTCTGCCTAAAAAGTCAATCAATTTCTACAAAATTCCCTGCACATTTGCATTTGAGGCCATAGCTGATATCTCATAAAGTCCTTTCATCCATTTCATTGGTTGGTGTCTTATGTACTCAATACCTATTTATTAAGCTTCACCTGAGTTAGATTCATCAAGGAAGAAGATATGTGTGAAAATTTTATGAATTGGTAGAATTTGTTTGTTGCAAGAGAAATAAAACTGTACATTTGTTTCAGACTAGTTGGGGGGGGGAACAAACGATTATTTTCTGAATAAGGGAAAATGCCTTTCCCTTCAGGATCCAAGTAGTGTTCAAATGATGTTGCTAGATTTGGTCTTGGTTGTCCCTTCACTGTGCCGGGCTTTTCACAGGGCTACCTCCAGCAGTTCCTGGTTGACATCCTCTTAGATTCATTTCCAGGAAAAAGAGCTTCTTTATTCCAGTCATTCCAATACAATTCTTTGAATTGCATCTCTTTGGTCTGGCTGGGCTCACACGCTCCGTTTGCGCCAGTCTCTGTGGCCAAGAGGAAAGGCTCTGATGTCTGGCCGGGTCTGAGTCACGGGCCCACCCTTCGAGTGTGGGCGAGGATGAGGGTCCTCCCAAAACCATATGCACTAAGGGGATTATAGGGGCGGGGACCTCCCCCAAAATGCAGCCTCTGCTAATATAAAGGGAGGAATATGTGCTGGGCAGGCAAAAACAACAGATGTCCATTACATTTGGCCACAGCAAAATAAGATTCTGGTTTGTCACAAAGAATGCAGTTTTCATATAAATATCTTTGTGTCTAGAGATAAGAATATTTCGACAACAGTGAGTTCCATAGTTAACTCTTCAATCCCCAGGTGCTGCTTCATGAGTCGCTTGTGGTTTTAACTAGAATTGAATAGCATAAGCAAGACATAAAACTTGAAGGGCACCTAACTGCAGAAAAAATGAAAACAACCATTAAGCAATGTTATCTGGCCCGCTGTCAGGAATTTCTAAAGCTACATACTCTGTGATTTAAAGAAAAAAATCATCCCTGACACCAGTGTAACTTCTGTGCACAGAATAAGTGACTAATCTTAGAGCAGAATAAGAAAACTCACCCTCATCACCTAAAGTCTATTTGGTTCCTGATTTGGGATAGTGTGAATTATCACTGCGAGGGGAACATATACTGGGCTAAGGTTAATAATTCTCTCTTTGTTAGGTAGAAGAACTTATACTTTGTGGTGCATTCTCATGAACATCAATGACATACACAATTATGTAAATGTAACATTTAACAAAATAAGAACAAAATTCCATCCGTTAGAGATGAACTATAGCATTCTCAAGATGCGTGGCAGTGTTAGTTTTGTTTAGAAGTAAAGTAAAAGCGAAAGGAGGAGTAACTAGCTACCTCACAAAGATCATTAAGGAAATACATTGTCATCATTAACACTGTACTTCTGTGGTGCCAATATTAGGATGCCCTCGGATGACAGATGTCTAGACATTTCTTAAAGGATAAGTTCATCTCACAACAAAGCAGAGCAAAATTAGACTGAGGCTTTTCTTTTCTCCCTTTTCCTTTTTTGTTCTTGGCGCCTAGAGAGAGATTAATTAAAGAAGGAACAATAGGAAACTGTCCCAGGAGACTAATCAACGTAAATATTTCAAGATCAAGGGAGGGAAATTAGTAGGATGTAACTCACACTCATTGAATACCTACTAGGTGCACGGAATGTGGCAATTAAGAAAAGACTTTTTGATTTTGAAATAATTTTAGACTTACAGAAGAGCTGCAAGGGAAGTATACAGACTTCCTATCTGTTCTTTAGCCTCTTTGCACTTATGGCAACATTGTACACAAGCAGAGAATGTTTATCAAAATTAAGAAATTAACTTTGGAAAAATACTATTAATGAAAGTNCCCCACTGATGTCTTTTTTTTTTTTCTTTCATTCCAGGATCTAATCAAGGATTCCACATTGCCTTTAGTACAGTTCTTTTTAATACTTACATATATGTCCTTTGTTCTGGGTGACTTTCATATAGATGAAACAATAATTACTAAGAACTTATTAAGATTCTTAGTGGCAGAATCTCTGACATCAAATGCTGTGATTTTCCTGTCTGTATACTTCACGTTGCTTATGAATTCATACATTTAGAAATTTATATTGAGGATATTTTTGCCTCAATACCTGTAGCAACTAAAGAGCTTAAAATTCTTGGTTTTAGAAACTCCCCCCTTTAAAGTGTGATATAGTCATTTGCACAACCCGTATTGATTCAAATATCAAAAGATCAAATAACAAAGTATCAGGAGATGGACATTTCCTTTCAAGATTCTGAACAAATAAACAAGAAGTGGCTGAACACATCTTGTGGTCATTTGTAGCCTCCCATCCATTCCCACTTTTTGATGTACCTCAATTTCGTGTGCATGTGAGGAGGTGCCATTGCTTCTTCCTGCTTGCACATATTCTTGGTGAAAGGGACCTTCCAAGTGATGGTTTCACACTGCAGGAAACGTGTGGGGTCACCGTCACCTTCTTCCTCCCTGGACAGAGCCTAGTGGGAGGTGTAAGACCTAAGCTCAACGAGTTGCAAATGGTTTTCCAGAACTTTGGATCCTATACAGGTCACGTAGGTTGAAAAGACCAATCAGAAGTTAGCAGCCAGCTCACCATGACCATTTGTCCCAGTAAGCCCTGCTTCCTGCTGCCCAGCCTTCTCCTCCCATCCATTTCTAAGCCAAGTTCTCTAGCTGCCCATTAATTCTGTGAGTCTGCACCTCGTTTCCTTTTGACAAATTCTCTATTACTACGGTGAACAGAATTGGTTTCTGTTGCTTGCAACCATGTGCTCTAAGTAAAACATACAAGATCGCTGGTCTAAACATGACTAATTGCTTCCTTGTGTATTAGTCTTTGGAGGCCATCAAAATGCTTTATGATCCTCTTGTTCCTTTGTTGAAACCTGGACATTGGCTTCTAGCACCATGGGTCTGGAACCCAGTGCTGCTCACTTGGTCATAATCCTCATATTTAGTTCTTGGCTGTCTGACTTCACCCCTAGATGATATTCTCTAGGCAGACATGGCCGTGGCCACCCACATCTAGCCCTGTGTTGGACACACAGCAGGCACTCATTAGATGCAAGGGAAAGAAACTCCTGATTACCAAAAAGCTTTCTCCCTGTAGATACACACCCGTTATCGTTGACCTTGAGAAGTCATATTTTTACCTGTGCGCTCGTTATTTCAACTTCTGGTGAAGAGTCACTGTTTGTATCCAAATAGGCAAAAGCAGATGCCATTTCACCAAAGACTGGAGAAGACCCCTTTAAAGGTGCCAGAAACACTGTCATCATGTTGATCGAAAGTGTTTACCAATTTTTAGTTCACCAAATAAGCCCATATTATGAGTTGGCTTAGAGTGCTTTAGAAAGAAACCACTTCCATATGCTATGAGGAATCTCATGAGAGATCACCACAACTTATAGGGGAGACACTCTTTTTCTCTAGAGTTAAGACATATTCCAAACATGAGCTTAGATGTGGGAGAAAAATTATAGCCAACCAAACATAGAACGACACCATTTAGCAAACGAGGGTGATGTTTACAACAGGACTGAATGTGACAGCTTTCAAAGCATTATGTATATTTCTTGTCCTATACATGTAAAGCACTGACAGCATGTCAGTTACAATTTTTGTAATAATGTGGACGTAATTTATTAGAACTCAAATATAGAATAAACTGAGCACATGCTTCGGTCCAAAGTACTAATTTGTCTATTGCTGACAGTTTTGTATGTGTTTTAAGTAGAAATAAAGACATTATAATTGAATAAACGTTTTCCCCTTGCTAACCATGCCCTTTCAGGGTTAACGGCAAGCAAATGGAATAATGTGGAATCCTTGCAAAAGTAACCACAAATAAGACAACCATGGGGGGAGAGGTGGGTTTCAGCTTTCCTGGTCGCCCGCTATAGAGGTTTGCTCATATGTGATTGATTGCCCTGGTGAGTAATACCAGTTGGCAGACATTAGTAACACTTTGTCTTACTTTTGGTACAGTTGTTAGCTTTTCTATGTTTAGCATGTTTTCATATTTTAATAAGAATTCTGAAGCTGTGTGTGTATATATATATATGTATATATATATATATAATATTCAGCATTAGTCTGAAACTTGACACTTTTGATTCTGGGGTAATTTATAGCTTCATCTGTATTTGACATAAGTACAAGATGCTTTCAACATATGGAATTATGCTTGTAAAATTTAACCTTATTACATTCCTTTTCCAGCCCCTGTGCATTTTTTTAAATGCACATTTACTCTGCCTTTTAAACATTTTGATCATATATTGTTAGTGGGGTTGGCATGGATTTGCGGAAGGCATGGAGGACCGGAGAAAAGCTGGGGATATGTGGACCTGGTTTTTGTGTGTGTGTGTGTGTGTGTGTGTGTGTGTGTGTGTGTGTGTGTGTGTTTGACAATTTGACCAGGAGCCTCCATTTCATTTCTGAACCGAGATGGATGAGGTACCAGCCTGAAATCCTTTGTGATTTGGCCAAAACGAGGACCAGGAATGTTTTTACCCCTGCACTAAAGTATCCGATGAGGTGTTGGAAACATGTGGGCTCTTCCAGAGCATTCTGTGTGGTGCACTTGCTCCCTTCTGGGAGTTGGAACACATCCACCAGGCAAACCATGTGAAAGGCATGAGCCTTCAACAATGGTGTGATGGAAATTTAAATAGGCAAGGACCCGCGCCAAGTTTGCGGAACATTGTTGTAGGCTGAGTTTAGCTCAAGCCAATGAGTGGCTTGGCTTACATACTTCAAGGCAGAAGTTGAAAATGGCTTAGGGGTTGTCTTAGAAGTCCTGGGACTTTCTAGATACTTAGTAAAGCACCCCCATCTTCATCAGAAGATTTTTCTAAGGACTGGCTCACTCTAGGAAGCGGCACAAAATACCCCCCAGAAAGAAGGCTCTGGATGGTTTTAATTCACAATGACAAACTACAACTAAAATTAAGTGCCTGATAATCTATTCTGTATTTGCTTATTCCAGTTTATTGCAGCAGAGAAGTGCATTTAAAATGCTTTATTATGTTCTTTCTACGGAGTTCAGTTAGCATTGCCTCGGGCCCATGGGTAGGGGAAACTTAGAGGTTTTTCTTTAAACAAAAGAGAGGAGAGCTTGCTCCTGAAGCAGGTTTCCCAAGGTCATGGCCACTTCTAATTACAATTCTAATGAAACATAAGGAGATCTTCCCAGGAGATCATTACTTGGTAATTTTTCAACAATAGCTATACCATCTTCTTCCCTATTTGGAAAATACAGAAAAATGGCCCATCAGCGTCCCTACCATAGATGTCATTTTCATACTCAGTATTTCTGAATCCCTGATTAGTTCTCTGACAAGCAGCACATTTATATACAGTATGAAATATGAGCGTTATCTGTGCCTTGGTCTTAATTTAAAATTTGCATTATACAGTATTTATGTAGACCTTCTCTGCCACCTTTCAAGTACTCAAACAAATGATTCTCCATTAAAAGAGTTTATCTTGAAATATCTGTCTGAGCATTGTAAATAGCAAGTTATGGATCGCGCATTTATTTAGACAAGTGAAATACAACATCGAAAGCTCTTGCTGAAAAACTAGGCCAATATGGGCATTAAAAATATAGCATCATATATCTTGGGCAAGAAAGTTCTCCAGATCCCATGTGCGATGATGGGGAATATTTAGACTCTCTAGCAAAGATTACATGTTTCTTGATTCATGTCACAGCGCAAGTCTACTTCATTTGCAAAGTGATAACCTATTACCATAACTAAACCGCCTATTGCATGGAGGCTCAGAAATAAAATAAAAAGATTAGCCAGTTATCTTATTTACATATATTGAATTGCAGTAATACAGCCCCATCTCTGCCTCTCATTTGATTCTAATTAAAGCGTAGCAGAGAAACTGCAATCCACACAAGAGCTTATTTTAATAGTCAGAGCTGGCAAAGTCCCAATATCACAATGTAGCAATTAACAGCACGGCTGTATTTGCTATTCATGGTTTGATGTAAAAACTTGTTTATTAAGATGGGCTGGAGGCGCTGGTGTGCAATAGACCTGCATGTAATTAGATTCCAATTATTTGTCTGTTTCTGATATTGTAAACTGGCACTTAGCACATCAGTTAAATTGACACACGGCGCTGCATGGTTTACTCGGTAATTAAAACATGTTCTGTTAATTAGATGATGACCACTTTATTTCAGGGCTCTTGTGTTTGGGTTTTCTAGTGTGCTCTGTTTGTATCATGAGCCACCAGACGCTCCTCTAATGAGTCCTTGTTTTGTTTCAATTACCACCTGCTGTTCAAAAGCAAAGCTTGTTTTAACTAAACAAAATTAATGCTTGTCTCTTCCTTTGTAAGAACTTAAACGTTAGACAAATTAATACGCTTATTATCGAAGTGCTAAGCTCTGGTTTTAAAGACTGCTAAGGCAATTAGAAGAAAGTTATAAAATGTTGTAGAGTGCGGCATAAATATTGTTTAGCGTATTAAGAGGCATTACAAACAATGAAATATTTGTTGGAGTTGAAAGGGAGCATAGAGACTTAGCCTCCCCACCCCCAAATTAAATTAGCTCTTGCAGTTTGCAAAGGGATCCAGAAACTAATGATACCAGGGACTTTCTAAGAGAAGGCATTGAATGAAGTTAGACGCGAAGGTATGTAGCATGGCTATAAATAAATGCAAATAAATGCACGAATGAGAATGGACCATCCTGGACGGTTTCCAAAATTAAGTGTTTGCTACATGTTCTCTTACATGGTATGTGTTGTTTCCATGCTGAAGAATCAAGGCAATGGTCTCTTAAAACTTTTACTGCGAAGCGTAGCTGGAAAGTTTCTGCATTTTCTGGGAGGGGTTAGGGCTTCTGTGAACTTGTTCCAGAGGTACTTCTGTCAGTGATGCTCCCACGTCACCACCATAGCACGGGACATCTGTACCTTTCCACAGCCTTTCCCATCCTAACAGCTTCTCATTGCACACCATGACATCACATCCGTCACTCCTGTCTGGAGTTGAACACTGAGATGGTGCAAGGGTCAGGATCAAAGGATGATTACTCATTTCCCACAGTACCTGCCTCAGATTTGGAGGACTCACTAATGAGGCTAATACAGTGGTGTCAGACAAGTAAGCTCCTGATAGGTGTTTGAGAAGCTAGTCTCAATAAAATCAGACATTTTAGAGTAGCAAACAAAACCACCAGTTCATTGTGTTCTATTGGTACAAACCAGTCAAGTCAATAGCTGTTGTCTTATGTAAGGTTATCTTATATAAAACAGTTCAGTGCAAGGTAACTTCAGGGTTCTTCTGATGTATTTTTCTGCAAGTGGCAATTCAGGGTTCGTGTCACATGGCTTAAACTTACTACACATTATTTAGGAAAATGCCCAAACAAATCTGGAGTGGTATATTCACAGTGTATGTTAATTCCAAGGCAAATCATGTTATCCTGTTGGAAAAATCAATTGATTCTTACAGGTGTATTCTAGAATTTGGGATTTCATTTACACCAGAAATTCAACTATATGAAATGCAAACCTGAGTCTAAGGACATCAATCGCCACCCCCCTCCCCGCCCACAAAGGGCCCATCAATAAAAATGATAAACTTGTATACAAAAGCTAAATGCTGCACTTCCTCCTGGAGCATTAATTGAAAAAAAATTTCACAGTAGCTGATTTCTATACCTTAGGGTGCATTTCCAAAGCAATGGGTGGCAAGCGAGCTGCGAGATTTCTATTGATATTAATGGCAGTTGCAAAGCTGAATCACCGAGTGCCACTTGGCAAACTTACTCCTTAATGCTGCAGTTGCCTTAAATTAATATTTTACAAAGACCTAAAGTAATTAGACTGTGTCTAACTAAATGCCCCATTTACTCATTAGATAATTCAAAACACATCTTTTGCTGCAGGCCCCTAGGGGCACATTAACTACTCTAAAATATATAAATGACTTCACTGGGACCTTTTTACAAATACTGGTGGAGGGGAAAGGCACAGGCTCCTCACCAGCAGCCACCTGATATTGACTCACTGAGGTACACATTGTTGGGACTCAAGGGGCATGATTTGATCATGGCCATCCACATCCAGGAAGCAATGAGTTTTCAACCGTGACTCATGTATAAATTTCAAATGTAAACCTTAATATATATCCTTATGGTAGACATTTGCTGGTTTTTGCCTTCCATTTTGTCTAATTTTCTATTTAGGTTTGTTTCCTTGTCCATTTACACCTGGGGAAGCTGATTTTACTCCCCGTTCTGGAACAAAAAGGCCAAAGTGACCCCACCCCTCGTGGCTGTAGTAATTGACTTACAAATGAGCATCTTAACCAGGATGGTTGAATTCCTGAAGCCAGGGATGCTTAATCAATAGTTCAAAGAAGAAATACTTTCTTTTCTGCTGACTGAGTGCCTGCAAGAAAATAGTCCTGATAGTTGCTGACAGTATCTCTGACTACATCTTTCGAGCAAAGGGCCAACCCATAGGAAGCAAAGGCAAAAAAGGGAATTGGCCAACTCACGTGTCACCTATACCAAGGCATGTTGTTGCTACCCCTAGATTTAGGTACACCCTTACCTTCTCCACTCTCTTCACCACCATGTTGTTCTATTTATTTTGTTTTAGCATGTAACCCAGTTAAGGGTGGGTTTTTTCACTTGCAAGTGGAAACATTTCTAACTAATACAACTCAACTTTTCACATCATAGCAGCACCCTATTTTACCTATTCATGTCCTGAAGCTCAGGAGAAGAAATCCTATTAAAGATAGATGGCCCAGGACAGATTTCAGAAGGTTAACCAAATCCATGAACTTATAATGCCGTGTTTTACCCTATGTGCATTTTTCTGGGGCGTCAAAGTGATTGCTAAAATGCTTTTCAGCTCAAGAAAGTTTAAGGACCCCTGTTACTGGTAACATAAGTCTTAGAAGGTAAGTAAGAGGAGGAACAGCCAACATCTAGAAGGATTTTGTATGAAATCATCTGCCTATCAGTGTCAATTTTGGATGACCTCAAAAATTCAAGAAAGTATACACAGGGCCTCTAAAGAAACCTGCGTAAGTAAAAGGTAGAACTTTTGGTTGCCTTGGGAGGAAAAGGAGGCAAGCTCGGGCTACATGTGATTTAATGAGGCAGCGTTTTGTTTTGTTTTGTTTTGAAAGGCTTAATGACTGGTCTGTTTTAGAATTTACTGTATTAATGTACATATGATGTATATAGACTATACTACACATATATATTTTTCCCATTTGAAGCCACACCAAAGGATCTGAACGAAGAAACATACTTCTAGTACATGTTGCACCTGAAGGAATAGATAGTCTCAATGTCAGATGCATTTAGAAAAGAGACTTGTCACAAGGTTCTGTACTCAGAGAATAAAACCAGAGCCAGATTCAAAATAGTTGTGATGCCACCGACATGGAGGCCAAGACTATACAGTGTCTTCTCATCTTCTCTCCAAAGCTCAGCAACATCTGTTTCATCTGATCTAGATGGAAATAGGCCCCTGCTACTCAATGATGATAGTATAAGTAAAAACAAAGCAAATAAAAACTAAACATCAAAAGTAAAACCAATCCTCCCAGACTTATCAGTCATTTACATTCTGGAATTCTGCCCAGGTTTTTGTCCAAATGATCCAAGTTTGGGATCTAGAGCCAGACTGTGAATTCAAATTCTGGCTCTGCCTATTCCTACCTAAATGACCTTGGAAGTGTGAATTTACATGTCTGTAACATAGTTCATCATCTAAAAAGTAATAAATGCCTAAATTATGTGAAATGGCTTGATGTTCATCTATATTTACAAAAAGAACAATTTTATATGGTTCCAATCCATACCTCTCCTGTGTTAGTTCGCACCCAGTTTGTAGTGGCTTAAAACAAAAGGAATTTATTCTCACAGTTCTGGAGACTAGAAGTCCAAAATCAAGGCATCCTCAGAGTCATGATCCCTCTGAAGGCACTAAGGAGTAATCCTTCCTTACCTTTTCCAGGTTCTGATGGTTGCCGGTAATCCCTGGCTGCCTCACTACAGTCTCTGCCTCCATTTTCACATGGTGCTCTCCTTGTGTGTACATGTGTGTATCTGAGTCTCTGTGTCTCCCCTTATAAGGGACATCTCCCTAATCCAGTATGACCCCATCTTAACTTGATTAGATCTGCAAAGACCCTATTTCTAAATAAGGTCGTATACTAGGTACTAGGGGTTAGAACTTGAACATAAAGTTTGGGAGGTACAGTCGAACCTACTCGACTGTCTCATAGGGTTGCTTATGAGGATCAAAAAAATTAATGTAGAGAAAGTATTTATAGTAGTGCCTGACACAGAGTAAGTACTCAATAAAGCTCAACCATTGCTGCCATTATTGGTGCGTCCTATGCCAACTTATCTGCATTTGAAAAAGTTCTGACTCTTTTAGATCCTGGATACCTTAGTGTCTATCCCAGAATCAAACAAATTCCCTTTCCTTCCTATATTCTCAAAGACAATCCCTTATGTACTCTTACTCACCCAACTGTATAATCTCTCATCACAGAGATTTTTAAAAAAGACTTAGCCACAGAATTCTTTCTTTAAAGAAAATGCTATTAGAAGACCAATATTCAAACAAGATGAAATGGGAATTGCTCTTTGAGAAGATGGTGGAAACTCACAAGTACTATCGGGTCCCTCATCATTGTGCATCCCACGGCTCTGTCTCCCTCCCATCAATGGCCCCTGAGGCCCTTCTGTGGAATATAGGAGGGTCCAGGAAACACAGAATGGAAACTACTACCTAATCATAAACAAGCCTATTTCAAATGTGTGAGAAGTAGTCGTCTTTGGATACTATTACCCACATTTAGCACCCTACCTTCTTTCCTTGCATCTCTGCTCCTGAGGTCCTGTGTCCCAAGCAAGCCAAGGAAGGAGGGATTACTACTCTGGGCAGAATCTAGGACATTAACTTCCTTACATTTGCCAGTATTACTCATATTACTGGTTCTGTAACAAGGTCATGTTTAACACACAAGGCTGTGTTTCTCTGTGCTAGATTTTGCTTGGGATTTCCCTAGAAATGGCCATACACAAGAAATATTTCCAAGATCTATATTCCGTTGTGCAGAGATGGGAGGCCTTGCTTATACCTTGGGGCCAAGCTATATGCTTTTGTGTCCCTTTATCAAAGGTCTGCAGATAGGGCCTTGCCTTGGTCTATTTGGGCTACTATCACAAAATACTACAGAATGGGAGCTTATAAACAAGAGAGATTTATTTCCTATAGTTTTGGTGACTGGCAAGTCCAAGATCAAGGTGCCAGCATGATAATGTTCTGGTGAAGACCCACTTTCTGGTTCATAGCTTGTGGCTGCTCATTGTATCCTCACATGGTGGAAGGGGGGGGGAAGGAGCACTGTGGGGGGGGTCTCTTTGATAAGAACCCTAATCCCGATCATGAGGGCTCCACCTCATGACCTAAGCACCTCTCAAAGATCTCACCTCCTAATACCAGTGCAGTAGGCATCAAGATTTCAACATATGAATGTTGCAGGGACACAGACATTTAAACCATAGCAGGCACTTTGTAAGAAGCCCAACTAGGATGACATAGCAAAGTCAGTCTCATTTGCCTATTGTTCCTTGTATAGAACCTTCTTGTGGCCACCACTGGGGTAGACGGGTGAAAACCAGGGCTGAGTTGAGACATTCCTGAGGAGCCTACCCAAATGCTACTCTCTTTAAAGAATCCTCCCTCCTTCCCCTCCACATGAAATCTGGGTTTTCCCAGAAGACACTGCTCTGGTTATAGGCTTCTCTTGTTCAGGAAGCTGCTCCTCCAGGATTCTGTGGACATTAGGTCCACAGCAGGTTTGAACTGCCATCAGGGCTCACTGCTTATTCCACATCATCACTTATGAATGGATTCAAAACAGCCATTAGATTCGAGGGTCTTCCCTCCCTCTGTCTGCTCTGTTCTCCTTCCGCTCATGGTTATCCTCATTCTCAGCCCCAAATTCCTGTTGATTGATAAGTTAGGCAAGGTGAGTTACAGCCTAACCTCCCTCCTATTCCAGCCATGTGTTCAGGGATATCTTCTCCAAACAAAGTGGTCAGAAGCTAAACACAAGTGTGTATTAGTCAGGGTTCTCCAGACAAGCAGAGCCAGTAGAATGCACGTGTTTATAGAAAGAGATTTATTATAGAGGAATGGCTCATGCAATCGTGGATGCTGAGAGGTCCCAAGATCTGCAGTCAGCAAGCTGGAGGCCCTGACTACTAACATGTAGTTCCAATCCACATCTAGGGCTCGAGAACCAGTAGAACCAGTGTGATCTCCATCCCAAAAGCCAGCAGCCTCAAGATTCAAGAAGGGCCAATGTTGCCGTCTGAATCTCAGGGCAGGAAAAGGCTCATGTCCCAGCTCATGGCAGTCAGGCAGGAGGAATTCCCTTTTATATGTGAGGGTCAGCCTTTTTCTTCCATGGAGGCTTTCAACTGATTGAATGAGGGCCCCTCTCCTTAAGGAGGGCAATCCGCTTTACTCAGTCTACTAACATAAATGTTAATCTCATCCAGAAACAGCCTCACAGATATACCCAGAGTAATGTTTGAACAGATATCTAGGCACATTTTAGTCCACTCAAGTTGAGGCATAAAATTCATCATTAGATGGTTCTCTCCACTGAGAGAAATTCAACCACTAGCTCCTACAACTGTTTTTTCTTGCCATTCCTAGATTATTTTAGTAGCTTTCTAATTGATTCTTCATTACCAATGACCTCATTCCAGTCCATTCTCCGTATAACTGGCAAACTAAACTTTCTAAACAAGCTGAACATACCCAGCTTTTTTTTCCCCCTTGTTTACCTCATCCTACTCCTTGCAAAATACATTTTTAAAAAGTGGGTAGAATTCAAAATCCTTTATTTGATATACAAAGCCATTCCCAAATTAGCCTACTATACTTTACTTAGCTATTTTTTCCCCATGCATCCTGACCTCCTATCACGCTGAATTTTTCATTTTTTCTTAGAGGCCCTTTTGGTATTTTATTCTCACAGAAGCCATTCGTTCACATAGAATATTCTTACTGTCTTGCTCACCCGTACATGTATTCTATTCTTAGGTAAAACTGCTTGGTCTACTTGTTATGTTTCTAAAACATATTCTCCACATTACTGTAGTGATGCCTCCGATGTGTGGTCTGTTTATATATCCATCCCTATCACCATCCCAGGATTTCACAAACTATGTACCTGAGAAGAGCAGCCTCAGGAAAAAAATCCGTTTACAAAAAAAGGGCTTCTTTTTTTTTTTTTTTTTAATTTCCAAAAAGGNTATCACCATCCCAGGATTTCACAAACTATGTACCTGAGAAGAGCAGCCTCAGGAAAAAAATCCGTTTACAAAAAAAGGGCTTCTTTTTTTTTTTTTTTTAAATTGCAAAACGTGCATATTATATTCTGTGGTAGGAATTCTGTTATGTAGATGCAGAAGACTATAAGATAGTCTTCAGAAAAGAAACCTATTGGACTTGGTCTAATCTAATTTTTGACTATTCTAAACTGTTATTTATTTTGCATTTATACTGGCTGGCAGTTTGTTGAGTTACTTGGCTCAATGGGTTGACATTTTTCACATCATTTGGAAAAAAAAATCGACATCACGGGGCACCTGGGTGGCTCAGTCGGTTAAGCGTCCGACTTCGGCTCAGGTCATGATCTCATGGTTCGTGGGTTTGAGCCCCGCATCACGCTCTGTGCGGACAGCCAGCTCAGAGCCTGGAGCCTGTTTCAGATTCTGTATCTCCCTCTCTCTCTGAACCTCCCCTGCTCATGCCCTCTCTCTCTCTCTCTCTCTCAGAAATAAAAACATTTTAAACAAAATCGATATCACGTCTTCAAGTGTTTTCTTGCTCAGGACTCCAGTTGTAAAATTAGATCATTTGGTATTTTCCCAAAGTTCATCAATGCTCTCTACATATATTTAAATTATTTTCAACCTCTCCCTGTCTCTGGCTTCAGTTTGAATAGTTTTTATTTAGCTGTCTTTAATAGTCCTTTCTCCTCAGTGTTCAATTTGACTAAACATGTCCCATTAACTTAGAAAAAAATCATAGATAGTGTATTATCACTTCGTTTTTGGTACTAGGATTTTCATCTGGTGCTTTGGAAAGTTTCCATTTTCTTGCCAGAAATCATCATGATATCCATCTTTCCCTAGAAACCATTTCATGTACACATAAAAGTTATTTAAATTTTTTAATGTTTATTTTTGAGAGAGAGACACACACACACAGAGTGTGAGCAGGGGAGGGGCACAGAGAGAGGGAAACACAGAACCCGCAGCGGAATCCAGGCTCTAAGCTGTTAGCCCAGAGCCTGACATGGGGCTCGAACTCACAAACCGCGAAATCATGACCTGAGCCAAAGTCGGACACTTCACTGACAGGGCCACCCAGGTGTCCCTATGCATAGAAGTTATTTAGAGCCCTTGCTAATTTCAGTAAATGTCACCTATCGATCTGCTTCTATTGGTTATGCTTTCTTCTGATTATGTTACACTTTCTTATTTCTTCTCACATTTCATAATTTACAATTTTCTGTTGGACTAGATAAAATGTAGAGTCTGAGAGATGGAAGGTATTGAGAACAAAGGCATGGCTTGTCTCCTTTCCTTCCTTGTGGAGAATGAAAGTGGAATATTCCATCTTCCTAACCAGGAGTGAGGGCTTCAGTAGATTCCTTCATAGAGACGGTAATT
>NW_027531000.1:4709147-4731911 GCF_008692635.1 Crocuta crocuta | reverse complement strand
GAGTTCGATTTCTGGTGGGACATTTGCTTCTGTATCACTTTTTCTGCTCTGTCTCTGTGCCCTTTTGTACATGAGAAAATGAACAGGGGAGAGACAATAAAGAGAGGAAAGCAGGGAACTACTATACTCAACACCAAGAACATGTGAGTTTTGTGTCAGTCAAGTGGACCAACCAGGTGGCATTGTCTTGCCAGATGTCTCTGCAGAGGCAGAGGCTGGGGGTGGGGATTTAGAGTGGAACTTAGGGAGAATATTGAGGCATCCAACAGGCTTAGGATCCGCTGATGAAGACTCCTGTAGGACTTTTTGGAGGACTCCTCCATGTTGTTTAGGAGGTGGGAAAGGAATCATGGGAAGGGCACCCTTGAAAGTCATGATTTTACCACTTCATGGCTGATTACCCCACCAGGGTTCAAAATGCATAAAAAACTGGTTACATTTAAGTTTCTGTCTCCTTTGATGAACTATAACCCAGGGCTTGTGTCTGTCTGTCTTGCTTCTCAGTACAGTGCCTTGTACATAGTGGGTACCATGGGTTCCAAATGTATATTTTGAATAAATGACCACGTGAAGGAGAGTGTCCTCCTTCTCCCCATTTACTTGCTTCACTTAATTTTTCTCCCCAGCACTCATCACATCTGACACATTATGTATTTACTAATGCATTTGGTTACTGCTTATCTTCCCCACAGAAGGTAAACCCAATGGCAGGGGAGGGCGGCTTTGCTTTGTTCACTGTGTGTCATGAGGACCTAGAACAGTGACAAGCACCTACTGTGTGCTCCATAAACATTTCTGAATAAGTGATTTTTCTGAAGGCCACATTCAGCACACAAAATATGGAACTTGGGGTGGGGCAGCTAAAAAGATACAGTCGTGGCAAACATTTGATGTGTATTTTGGTAACAGATAAAATTGAGGCAGGAGAGATTTCTTATGCTAAAATAGTTTCTGAAAATGAGTTACAAAGCTACTCCAAAAAGCCCTTATTAAGAAAGCAATCTCTTAAGTTTCAAAATGTATCTTTAAACATTCACCTTTGCTCACATCTTGTATAGATTATAAGAGTTTAACAACACATGGTACGGCAAAGATAAAAGAGAAACAATTCCTGATTGATGGAATTATAACCTAAGAAATAAGCTGAACTCCAAATATTTTAAAAGCCAGTTGAAAAGATGTTTGAATACTGGCTAACATGAGACTTCATACAGTAATTACTTTATCTGCTTCACTAGATACAGTGAGTAGTACTTTTAGAGAGATGAGTTTTCAAACAAGTTTTAAATGCAAAATGAAACAATCTTGTATTGAAACTGGAGAATTGTTTTAACCTAGTAATGTACTTATGGTATGTATCTACTTAGAGTATTGATTGACTTCTAGCCCTTCCCCGATCTCGTATGTAGGAAGGGCACCAAACCATAAACCAAATGGGTGAGGAATCATGCTTTGTATAGTTTGTGACTGCAGGAATAGAGTGTTTGTAAACAAGGCTTTGGTTGACCTCCATCTAGGTCACTGTTGGTCACATCATACACAACAAAGCTAGTTCAAAATGTCTCATCACTAGAGAGGAAAAAGGGGGGGGGAGGCATTAGACTGTTGCTTTATGGTCCTGAGCTTTGTGAAACAAACATCTTCCATAAGAAATTGACAGTCCAATGTGCCCATGACCCAGCTCTTTGCTTCTCTTTGTCATTATTTGATTAAGCTGCAACCAATCTGAACATAAGGATTTTCATCCCTGGTAATCAAAAAGTAGGATCAAGGCAGGAGCACCAGCCTCTTAGTTAGACATAGTGCGTAAGTGTAAAAAACATCTTTGAGATGTCACCTGATATTTGTTAACTTCTTAACGATAAACCTTAAGGCAATGCCAGGATTGAAGGCACACCTATTTTAATAACCACACTTCCTAAAAGCATGTGCTTTGACGTCAACAAGGTGTTGTTTCACCACGCAGGAAATTAGCCAGAAAAAGAATCTGCAAATTGCAATTTCTACAGTAATAGATTTTGATGAATATTTTTTCAAAATGTTCTGCTGATGCTTGACGTTGTAATGAATCGTGCCAGATTACATCAATCATGTTGTGTCATTTAAAAAAAAGAAACAACTACAACAGTCCCAAAACCACAATGTGGCTATTAAAGATGGAGTTGTAATGGGTCAGTTAGGAAGTCTCCATCTTTAGAAAGAAAATACATAGTGTAAATACTTGATACTTAGTGCCCAACTGCCAAAATAAAAAAAGGCTTTACAATCTCTCTGAAATGCAGGAAGAGGTCAGTTTCACATTTAGCTTTTTTTTAACATAGACTCCATGGCCCACATGGGGCTTGAACTCACAACCCTGAGATCGAGTCACATGCTCCACTGAGTGAACTAGCCAGGTGCCCCTTATGTTTAAGTTTTAAAAGTGAGATATACACTAAGGGAAAAGGATCACCTAGAAACAAATATTTAAAATCATATATAACCAATTCACAAATCAGATTGATATGGGCTGTTCTCAGACGATGGTTCAATTCTCTTCCACTTGAACCCAATTCTTAGTGTATGAACCAGGTGAGTAGAAACATTCTGGTACCACAGAATGATTCACTTGGAATGGGATAAAGGTGAAAATAGGGAAAATGAAATCATCCTGAAATGTTCCACATCACCTATGAAGTTCCCAGGGAAGGAGCTCTATTACTTTGATTCACACAAGTACTATTTCTGTAGGATGTTGATGCTCTTGGAATCAAAGAGCACTTCCTTTGAAGTCTTTCCTTCAAATGTTACTTAACTCAATTTCTTCTTTTCTTGTCCCTCAAAAAAACAACGGTATCAACTATATTACCTCCTTTTTTGAGATACAAAAATCATATCCCTTTTTTTCTTTTCCAAGACTATTATTTCCAAAATGGTTTGGCCTAAGAAATCTCTCTTGAAATAAAATTTTAATATAAAACAGATCAAATTTCAATCTCAGGATGAAGAGGGTATAGGTCTCCTCAAATGCGTCTTATCTCATTGACTCAGCCTGGTCTACAAAGAACAACTACAGTGTAGAATGACAACTAGGGTTTCACGTACCTTTGTATACTCAGAACCAATTCCTAATCTTAGGAATTTTTGTTACTGTTTCCTGTTTTTTTGTTTTGTTTTGTTTTTAAACCACCAGCATTTTCTTATGTGGACCCTGAAACTGAAAAATGCTGAAAAGTCCANAAAAAATAGGGAAAAAAAAAAAAAAAAAAAAAAAAAGCCAGGGAAGAGAAATCTAATTAAGCTTAAGAGGACTGGTCTTTATATTATAAATATGCTTCTTAATACCTTTAGGGAGATGAGTGTCTCCACTGGTATTTCCCTGTTTCCAATATTTGTGATTAGGTGACAACTTTTAGAAGTGTATTAAAAATTCATTTTCCATGGGGTGGTTCAGTTCATTGAGCGTGGGACTCTTGATCTCAACTCAGGTCATGATCTCCTGGTTGTGAAATCAAGTCCCATGAGTCTGAGTCCGGCTCTGTGCTAGGTGTGGAGACTGCTTCAGAGTCTCTCTGCCCCTTGCAGCTCCTGCTATTTCTCTCACTCTCTCTCTTGGAAAAAAAAAATTCATTTTCTAAGCTTGTAAAAACTTGAAGTTGATATATCACATTCTTGAATTTTATACATGGTTGCAAATATCCTGATACTTACTGGTGGGAGAACAGGAAAAAGAAAAGCAATCTATGGAGTGCTACCTTGACATACAAAAGAAGCTGTCTGCACAAATTTGAAGGAATACTGTAGAGTAGTGAGATCTGTAGTCAATCTGCCTGAAGTCCAAATCCTCATACTATTTGCTAGTTGTAGGCTTTGGTAAACCATTTTCTCTCTCAAGGTCTGTTTTTCACCTACAAATTGGGAATAGTAATGTCTGCCAAGTAGTTACTGCAAAGAGAAAATGACATAGCATACATAAGGAAACGAAACATGGGCGTGGGGGGCGGAGTCTCTCTGTAGCCAATACTCAGGTACCATCCGTGTTGTAAATTTCATTTGGGAAAACAATAGTCTCTTTACCGACGGCATGTCACTTTAAAATTTTCAAAGGTTAAGGATGTAATATTTTTTCAAACGTTTCTTAAGACTAAAAAATCAAACGATCTTGATCACAGACTTTTTTTTTAGAGGATCAAATACTATACCAACAAGTATTAATATTTTCATTCATGACTTGCAGAAATTCAGGCAGAGAGGCAATGTAGCTTGACTACAAGTCATGGTTAGGGAAATGCCTGATTCTTTATACCTCTCCTTTTAACCAAGAGAAAATATTTACTCTGCAAAAGCGTTCTCCCTTATTATTGGATCTCTTGCAGCTTTACCTTTGGGCATTGGCTGATATATTTTTGGATCTTCTTCAAATAGCTGGAACAAATTCTGGGTTGAACTGAAAGTTGGGGAAACCAGAAATCCTTCATGGTGAATTGTGGCCTGAGGCCCTTGTAAAACTTCTCAAAGAACATCACAAACAATTTACCACCTGCTCTTACTCGCCTGCTTCGTAAAAATTCGTGGTGTGTTGGGTGAGTAGGGACAGGCGAGGGTTGATGATTTACAAAGAGCTGCTTCTGCTACCCAAGTTTTACAGCATGTGAGAGCAAGTCACGTGGGAAGGACCGAGAACGTAGACTGCTTTGATGACGGCTGGCCATCGCCAAGGAAACTGCTCCCTTGGTAACCGTGGTCAGTACATCTGTCTAGTTGCATTTCTAAGACTCACAGAGTCCCTACCATGGAAAATATATTTTAAAATACAAACATGTAGGGGAAAAAACAAATAAAAAATAATGGCGTTAATAAGGAATTCTTTGCTTTTATGGTAAAGTTGTTAGGACGCAATTACAGTGTTCAGCAGAACATGGTTAGGGGTGTTAACTCATAAATGAAAACCAAAATGTCTTCAGCGTAAGCCAGCCTGTAAAACAAAACAAATCTAAACCAGATAATCATTGTTTATTATTCACGATACGCAGGGGGTTTAAGACTTCACAAAAACATTTCTAGGGAGCTTATTTCAAACACCGGGCGCTCCCCAGTACAGTTAAGCTAAAGTTTGCATAACTTAGTATCTGTCTTTAAAAGAGATGAAAGCAAGAGTAAGGGAGATAAAGACTCACTTCAGGAGAGGGTAGGATGTTAAGACCTAGCAAAAATTCTGAAAAGAAATTCTGAAGTAAAAATCCAAGATGGTAGAAAATATGATTCTATTTAGCAACACCTGATTTATTCACAGCTCTTGAAGAATACAATAATGTAATATGTGAGGAATGCCCACAGTGAGTTGTCATTGACTTTGAGAGGATACAGAGTTAAATTTTAAGCCTAAAACGTTTGAGTAAGTTTAGAGACAAAGATTTTAATCTACACTACATACATGGATTGCATGGAGTTTACCGTTTCTGCCAATAATTTCTGAGTGTCCTTTACCATTAAACATCTATCTCATTATAAAAGGCTAAATAAATGAGGCAAAGATACGTCATGCTAGTGATATTTTATATTCTGAAAACAGCAGACAAGGGGCCCCTGGGTGGCTTAGTTGGTTGAGCATCCAACTCTTGATTTCTGCTCTGGTCATGATCTTGCCGTCCATGAATTTGAGCCCCACATCAGGTTTTGTACTGACAGTGTAGAGCCTGCTTGGGATTCTCCCTTCCCTTTCTGTCTGCCCCTCCCCTGCTCGCGCTCTGTCTCACTCTCTCAAAATAAGTAAACGACCATGAACAAAAATACAAAAAACTAGTAGACAGTATTAGGGAATTAAGATAAGCTGTTGGGTTATGTTTTCAAATGCACCTTCAGCAATAAAGAGTATTTAACAAGTTCTTGATATGTTTTTTCACAAGTGGAAAATATCTTAACATGGCTGCTGACCAGACAGTGGTCATGACAGAGCTCTCACCAGCTGTGCTTGCTCATGAAAACTTACCGCAGGACCGCATGTCAGCAGCCTGGACGGAAGTCTGCGGGATGATAGTGGAGCATTCTTTTAAGAATGCTAACATTTGTGACGGCACAGAAGATGAGAGTGTATGGAAAAATACAAACATCAACAACTGTGTCAAAAATGAATTCAGAAGACTTGGACTATAAGCATGTGGGGATTTTAGGAACACTTTAACCAATTTATTTTACTTATGTTTTACTTTTTATGTTTGTACAAGTGTGAAATACGATAAAAATGTGTCTAAGTCTAAAACTGTTCTTTTGGTAAGCAAAGAATAAAAATTGTAGGTGATAAGAAAGCATTGCATGATCGTTTAAGCAGCACTGTGTTTTCTTGCTTGGTAAATAAAAATGGCGCATCTTACAAGTGACACTACCTTAGGCTCAGTGAAATACAGAACTAAGTTTAGATATCACCTTTCATTATCTAAGAAGTGAGGAGAAGAAAAGAGTGAGAGAGATTGGGATTAAAATACTGATTAACAAGGACACTATCCTCCCCCACAACAAATGGAAAAAAGCAAAGATAATAAAAGATATCTGATGAATTGCTCATTAGGAAAGACAAAAGTGCAGAAAGTTGGTAAGCACTGCTCTATGGAAAAGCACATCATGATTACACATGTGATTAAATCGATTTCATAGATGACCTTGGCATTTAATCTTAGTCTGCCTGTATCACTTAATCTGAGATCCAATTTAATGTCTGCTTTATACATTGAAGAGCAACACAGGTCCAAGCTACATTTTTTCTCGAAAGAAAAAGTTAAATTAAAAGAGAAACAGTTTTCCAAATAGTAAGGTTGATGACAATGCATTAGGTAGAGTAACACTAAATTTGGTAGTTCTACAGGGCAGGCTGATTTTCTCTCAGATAAATTATTCTTCAAGAATATCTTCAATGTCAAGCTTAAAAAGTTGTCTTTACAATACTGCCAGTTAGTTATTGTATATGTTCTCTTTCAATTGATTTAGCTACCAGGGTCTTTTGTGCCTGTTGATTGAAAAGTCAACTTTGTATACATTTTGTTTTCCCGATCTATTTGACACACTCTTAGGAAAACATTCAGAGAGAGGGTGCTGCTTTCATAGTTACATCACTCTGTTTGAGATTCCATTGAAATTCAGCAATAGATAATACCAATTCCAACTTTATAGTATAACTTCCACTTTGTGGAAAGCTATTTTCATTTTGGCACATTAACTAGTACAATATGAAAATGAAAAATCCTTAAGTGAATATGAAAATCTGTATACCCTCCAGCTGATTCTTCAAAGTTCATTTTCAAAATGTACTTGTTTTGAGATTCTCTGCAGTAGGAAAACCGTATTTACCAAACCATGTAGCACATTCCTAGACAGACACAATACCACTAAACCCATTTAATGTTGGCTCTTGCCTTACTTGTGAGTTCGGTTTGGAGCCCTGTTCTCCTTTTCTCACTGATGATACGATTTTTGGAGCACTTAATAACTGCTGGCAAATTGTAGTGATTATACTCAATTGTAGCAGAAACAAAACTATGTGTCACACAAGGAAGCCTATATTTCCCAGCTTGCCTTGCAATCAAGTGGGATCATGTGACTATATTCAGGATAAGAGAATGTGGAAAGGGGTGATACGTTACATCCACCTCCTGGCTTCATCCTTCTATTTCTTTGTTTATTGGGTGATAGATACCAAGAATTTAGGGAGGACTCTGAGACTTAACAGATGGATAGGCATTAGGAGAAAGCAGCCCAGGTCCATGCATGATTCTGTGGAGCAGAGCAAACCCACACTCCCAATCCACATTTGACTGCATCAAGAGTGAAACATCAACCTCTATTATGTCAAATGCTGAGATGACAAGGTTACTTAACCTGACCAGTCGTGATAGTATAATAGACAAGACCCCGTCTACATTGCTTACAAGCTCCAACATATATATTATAGATATAAGGCCTTTATAACATAGGAAAACATAATCAAAACATACCTGCACATTGATTCACACCCCTCGGAAATATTTTTGAGTGCCTATGTTCCGAGCATTGGGATAAGTTCAAGGGATATAATAATGATTCGAATAAACAGGGTTCTTTTCCTCACAGAGCTACGAGTCCAAGAAGCAGACATCAGACAAGTGATCATACATATACATGTAAAGTTCTAATCATGATTACTTCTGTGACACAAGAATAATGATCTAATCAGACACAAAACCAGAAGTACTTGTCTTAGTTAGGGAGGCGCGGTGGAGGAAGGACTCCATGCTAAGGGGGAGGGATATGCAATTACCACGTGGAAGTCAGATGGTAGGAGACAGAAAGAACGAGAGCCAGAGTAGGTGGGGTAGAGAGAATGAAAGGAAATGGTGTAAGATAAGTCTGGATGAGAATGCAGGGGCCCATCCAGCAAAGAGTAAATATTTTGCTCTTCACTAAGATACTAAATAATCAGATTTCCCTTTTTAACTTTGAAAAGGCTGTTCTGACTACACTGTGGGGAACGGACTCAATGTAAACATGTGCCTGCATTTACATGAAGAGAGTATGTGATTATATGAGAATTTACCTATCAATGTACGTATATCCCAGAAATAAAAGGAAATATAAGAGCTCAGCACTGAAAAAGTTTCTTTCAGTTGGATGGTTGTTTTGGTAAGGTGTAGTTACTTTTAATTTTATGCCCTCCCCCTTTTTTAAAATAATTACAAGCCACCTACTAGTTCAATCTGGTAAGCTTGACACAGGAGACATTTGCCTCAAGACACCAAGAATATCCAAGGCAAATGAAATTGCAGCAAAATATGAGGCTGGTCTGAGTAAGATTTTTGTCTTTAGTGGCTCTTGTACTCAGTCCCCTTTAAGAACCTATAAGTCATTCATCTATACCAGTCACCAAGGGAGACTCCCAATAGGAGGCAGTAGGATTCCCTGACGTATTACTGGAAAGACATTACGCATTATGACATCTCAGTTTGCCCATGGAATTTATGAAGAATTATACCTAAAACATGAAGGAGAAAAGGCTTTCTCAGCTTCCCTGATTTACCCAGATTTCTACCATCGAGGTCCATCTGTCTCAGACTATCTCCCAATCTTTGAATTCTATGCTGATGTCTTGATTCTTTTATACTGATTTTATTCTCTATACACGAAAACCACTGCTTTAGTGGCTTATGATTACATAATCATCTTGAGATGCTTCCGGTCCTATTCTGGGTCCCAATCTGATTTCTTGCCCTTGTGATTCAGGTGGAGCCCGGCAATCACACCTTCCCAACCAGATAAACATCAGAGCAGGTCCATACCGGGCCCTTCTCCTCCACACATGGGAAAAAGGATTGGGCACTCAGCCCTTCATTGCCTTTCATTTTTAGACACACTTCACCTTTCCAGAAACAATCTACAGAGGAAATGCTAAATAGGCTGCCCTGCATTGAGGTGCATCTCAAAAAATGTCTTTTCCCTGTAAGAAAGGATGATTGATTCCAAATAGCTCTTTCCTAAGGTACAATTGTAGACCTTCAAAGTCAGATTGTTAATTCGGCGGTATTAACTTTTGAGTCACTTGACTAGTCAGTTTAGGAAGCAACAATTCTCTTAAAACTCTTATAATTACACTTGGACAAGTTTGCGCGTAGGACCACAAGACCATCAGCTTATTATAACCATGGCGCGTTTCACACACCATCTTCATTATCTTGTGCTAAAGAAGAGAGCACACACTCTTCTGTGGGTAATTTTAGATTGGCCACTGACACACTCCGCAGTGTTTATAAAGAAAACAAAACTTGGATGTTGGCCCTTTTAATTATAACTGGCAGAATTGCTACACCCAAAAATCACATAATCTCTTCACCATATTATATCTTTGAAGACATCTGCTTACAAAGCAGTAACAAGGAACTTGAAATCTAAAAACAAACTTTGTACTAGATTGATTGGTTTGGCGAGCCATGCTTCTGAAGTACTGACGGATTCTGAAAGATATATTCCTGAACTTCAGGAAAAGTTTAAAATATGCTATAATGGAGCTACATCAAATTGGCCTTGGTCTGGATAGGCAGATTAGAGCCCGTTATTAGAACGTCTTTGTGAAGGGAAATCCACTAGCCCAATGGAAGATGCCATAAATACCACCATCATTCCCACATGTGTGTTTCACAGTTTCCAAATAAATATCTTGCTAGTGACACATCTTGATAAGCTCAGTGCACTCTTTCACCTGAGAGATGATCCCCCTAAAGGCACAATTTTCTAGGTGATTTATATAATATTTTGAAGACAACCGAAAACACTAGACATTCCACCAGAGAATGAAAGCTGACCCATGACATTATCTTGACTATATTCAACAAGAAGAGTGGACCTCCCTGCACATGTATTTGGACATGATTTGAGCTCCTCTCTTTGTAATTATGCTGTGATCCTAGTCACTTACCTTTGGGGAGATCATTTTACAGCTCACAGAGTTCCTAAACGTGTGGGACTGTAACCTGAAAGATAAAATGGAACAATTAATTATTAATTAATCTGTGCTCTGCAGATGAGTAAGAATCTTTCCTTTTGTAGGGGACTTGTGCACATGTACTTGAGCTGAGTGTAAAAATAAAATGCAAAAGCCTGAATTTCTTGCCAAAAGAAAATTGCCTACATCTTATGGAGTCATGTAATTCATAAGGTCCCACCCTCCTTCCATAGCTCTAGCCAAAGAGTCTGTTTTTCCTTCCCTAACAGTGTTTTCTGAAACCCAGGACTAGTTGTTAAGCACTAAAATGACTTAAGGTGGCTGCTGGAAAAGTGAAAGCAGTCTCACTGTGCTGCATTAGTTCAACCACAATGACTAACAAATTTCAACATTTAGAAGATACAATTGGACAAATATTTACTGCTCAGTTAGTACGTTTATTTTAAGAGTCTTAATCCAAAATGACTTCACTGGTGGTAACGCTTTGAACATTGTCTATATTTTAGACAGAGTGATTTTTCCTGATGTTAAAAATTACATTTATAAGTAGATACACTGCCTAAAAATGATCAAATTGTGGGTAGAGTTTTTCAAATGTCAAAAGGGCCCAAATATGTTGACATCTGTTGTCATTCTGACACTAATTTTATTACTCAAAAGTTTTTTTTTTCCCAAATGTTTTTCCGAGAAGTGCAGAGTAACTGCTGTTAGCCCAGAGCACTGAACTATTAACTGTTAACAGTAGGGAGTGTCCATGGCCCAGTATTTTAGCACACGCTAGGATGTGAGTTATTTTACTCATACATCTCCTCGCAAATACATAAGCGGAGAACGTTAATAGTTTTGGTGTGAATTAAAAACTCCTGAATGTCTTCGTATATGTAGCACGGGCTCAGGAAACAAAACTAGCAGACTGGTAGGATGATGGAAAGTGTGAAAGTAAAAAAACAAAAGAAAACAAAAAATAACCCCCCAAACAATTACAGCACTAAGAACGATTTATTTTAATGGAGCTAGCTCAGCATTTCCATTTTGTGTATTTACGGTGGAGTTATTCCACATGTTTTTCGTTGTTTCTTTTTCTTTCTTTCTAATCTTTCTTGCCTTTTCCTTTCCTTCCCTTCTTTTTTCTTTTTCTCCTCCACTTCTGCCACCCCTCCTTCTTCTTCTAGGTTATGTCAGGGAGACTTTGGCTGAAGAAAATCAGGACAGACAAGAGATAATTTAAGAGAAAAAAAAAACCCCGCCCTATCCTAGGGGGATGTGATTCTAGAACTTTCTGTTCACCAGGGAGGGAGATCAAGATATTTGTGGCTAACTACATTTGGGGAAGGCCTTGGGTTCTCAGGACTTCCACAGAATACTGGGGATGGGGTGGAAAAAGACTAGCAAGGGCTCTGATTAGAATAGTTATGTGGTATGTACTAAATCTTACTTTCTTTACAGTAGCTTTGTGCCCACAGATAGACGTCCAAGTTATAAGTTTGGGTGATTTTTATACAAGTCTGTTTTGTAGGACTAGCCTTTGAAGGTGTTTTCCTGACCCAGGCAAAATCTTGATCATCGAGAGAGGATAAACACATATGTACCCACTGCAAAACAGTATGTCTCAAAGGCTGCTAACACACGGGATTCCTCCCAGGTACAAAGAATCTAGAAAACCTGAGACTTCTGCATAACTCTGTCAGATGTGAAGGAAGAAAGCACGAGTGCTCTTCGAGTCTCTTAGGAAATGTGAAGATGTAATTTCTGTAGCGAGTAATGGTACAAATAAAATTATGTTTATTTTTATTTTATTCACGGCATTTAATTATAGAGGGAGATGTGTAGCCAGATAGCAAAACCGCCATAAACAAGGGAAAGGTCCCTCCCTCCATTTAAATGAACACTCTAAAACAATCCGGCAGAGCATTAATAGAACACCCAGTGAAAGACAGACTCCACAAGCTAAGTGGTCACTTGGGGTCCATCAAATAATGGACCGCTGGCCGATTTTTCAAGCCATTTCTCTGTAGAAATTTGGCATTCGACAGGATTACCTTTAGATTCGGGTCTGAGTCTCTGCTATGCCTGAAAAGATTGTCATCTTTTGATGTAAAGATAATAGAGCCAAGCATGGGAAGCTGTTTTGTACAGTCAACCTGTGACTCATAACGAAACATCAAAAAAAAATTTGTCTATAGTTTGCTTTCTTACCTCAGTGTTGCAACTACAATGATCAAATGACTAGTTTCCATTATAAACACCATATATTTATTTTCTAAAAAAGCTGACATTGTTAAGACATGACATGTAATAGTATCATAGAACTTGGAGGTGATTCTTTTCCCCCGAAGACCCAGAGCATTTGCTGATTATAATACTAATTCCAAAATCTCACCAGAAAAACATGAATCAATTTTGCTGAAGCATAACATTGGTCAATTAAAAAAGTGTGACCAGGTCAGACATAGATTAAACCAAATTACGAGGCATGGGAATCGTAGACGGGGGATGAACAAAACACAACTCCACATTGGCAATACACTTGACCGTTCAAAATATAGTTAATAAGTTCCCAAACATGCAAGTTCGAATTTTAAAATTAAGCCTCCCAATTGCCAATTTCAAAAAAGGTAATGAGTTTAGAGTGGCCTTTTTATTATGCATGGTTTTATGTCTTTGGATTTCAAAATTACCTAGCATGCATTTTCAACTTTGCTACAATTTCTGGGCTGTTTTCATTTCTATTTTAAAAAGGCTAAACAGTAAGATGTGCCTCTGCTTTGCATTCTAATTGCATGTAACTGATTTGCACAGCAGAACAAAAAACTCATTTTCAGATTAAGAATCGTGCACCAAGAAATAATTATTGTTCTCCTGGAAAAAAAAAACTATTTTCCCACTTTCTCCCCTCATGTGTGTGAGCTGTTTGCTATGTTTCCCCCTAGGTTGATCTCTTTTATGGACCACTGTGCATTGCTCTTTAGGGACTAAAACAATCCAAATGGAAACAAGGAGCATACAACTGTTTTGACTACATTCTCCTGCCTGCAACATAACACTTGCCTTTATTATTTTATCTTCAACAATCAAGGGGTGACTAAATGGTCGCAGGTGGTGATGAAAATAAAAGCCATCCATCATTATTTATTAGGCATGAAAAAGATACACAATAATGTAATTTAATCTCAGAGCAGACAATTATTTCCACATATTGATAATACAATGTGAAAACTGTCATGAATTCTAATATGATATTTTGGCTTTATTGGTGCACCACGGCCAACATGACAAAGAATGAAATTGTCTCAAAAAGAAAAAAAAAGGCAATTATGTGCATATGTCAATATCACGGGTGGAAAAACATATCACTGAAATTTTAAAGCTTCTTCATTACAACTTAACCAATTCAAAAGTGGGAAGTGGGAAAAAGGACATTTTCAGTTCTCACTATTTAAAACACCATCGATTATTTTCATGCCACAATCTATAATCTGAATAAACATTGACTATGTAAGTGTTTTATCATATAAAAGTTTGGAAGACCAGCCAGCCTGCTAAAATATTTGCAAGAAGTATACATACACCACGGGGTCGAATTTCCTAACATGCTCCTCAGTTCACTTTAGTCTGGTAAAAATCTGCAGATGAAAACCCGGTGATCCCTACTTCGGGTAGTGTACACATGACCAGTGAATGTAGCAAAGAATGTACCTTTCAGCCAAATAAAGCAAGAAATGGTTGAAAATAAACATCTTTGGTAGGAAAAATCCTGACTGATGAAATGTTCGGTCAGAAAACGCAAACGCGAGTTTCTCGTTATATTAAATGATTCCTACTTCCACTTGGTCGTTGAACTCTATCCTCAAATAAGGCCTTGGAAGGAGAACGTATGACAAAAAAGAGACAAATTCTCATTTGATCTCTGTAGATAGGGACCAAACATATTTATGACTTGTATTTGAATAGATTTGGGTTTCTGCCAGAAGGGAAATCATGATTAGAGGCTTTACTAGTCAGAAATAAATGAGATGGTTCTCAAAGTGCCTGTTCATTATATAGTACACACACACACACACAACACACACACACACACACACACTCATGCTGCAGCATATATACGCAGCATGCTCCATGCTTGCCTGAAGACGTATTTATTCACAGTTCACATATTGATTAGGGATACAAATATAAGCTTACTGGCTAAGATAAATGACCTCCTCTTAGAAAAATGACTTTAGAATTATTAAGGAGGGAAAATAGTTTAGACTTGGCTTCGAGTGATGGACAGGACCTGGAAGAAAACGTATCACTGAGTGATCATAACACTGTGACCATTCTGGGCTAGGAGAGAAAATTTATATATCATGTGGTTACTCAATTTTATAAAGAGAATCTAAGAACAAGTGTAGGCACTGGTTAGGAAAAACAAATGAAAGGAATAATTTAAAAAGTCAATAAGCCACAGGAAATCTGGAGACTGTTTAAAAACACCTTATTGGAAGACTAGCAAAAGTATGCGCCAGAGATCAAAGGGGCACTTGGAAATGTGGCCCAAGTAAGGAAACCAGGGAGATCTGCAAACTATGGCCGGTCAGGTGTGAACAAGAACGCAGGCGAGCCAAAAGAGAATTCAAGTGTACCTTGCAAGTGACTCCAAAGCTAATAAAAATGTTCTTCAAAATGTATCCATGGCAGGAAACCAAGAAGAGAACTAATGGGCCAGTCAAGTGACACAGTCTGGGCAGAAGAGATATTCTTCTTGGAGGGTGGAAACTCTTCTGACTTTACTCAAGATGATTCATTCATTCAGTCATTCATTCATACACGCACTTTTATTCACTCATTCAGTTAGCCACTCATTCATTCACCTGAGTATGTATTTATTAAAAAAATTAAATAATGTCTCCCACGAGCTAGATTTTGGGTTCAGCACTAGGAATACAGAAATGCTTCAACTGTTCATTTATTCACTCTTTCTTTTCACTGATTTAATCGTCAGTCCATCCACCCATCATGCATTTGATTACCTATTCATTCAACCAAAAAAATGCTGAATGTATATCATGAGACAGACCCTAGGTTAAGCATTTGGAATCTGTCAGCACATAAAACATTCATTCAATCAGTTAACAAATATTTGAGTGTCTACTATGTGCCAAGCAATGGTTTAACTCTTTGAGATGGGTCAGTGAACAAAAAAGTCAACAGTCTTGCTTAAATCCAGCTTTTTTTTTTTTAAGCAGGGAGTTGCAGCAGAGGTCGGCAACACGGACAATGAACAGTGAATCACAAAATCAAAAGCAATCATTTAGTATGATATGTATTGTGAAGAACAAGTTCAGGGGTAGCTGTGAGTGCCTGACAGGGGCCCTGGAAAGCAGAATCCCATTCAGATGTTTATCTGAAGGAAAAGGAGCAGAGAGAAAGAGTTGCAGGAGGTAAGGATGAAAAGACGCACTAGGGTGACACCATTTAGGCCTTGGTATGCCAAATGAAAAACACTAGCCTTTCTTTCTCTCCTTCTTCTTTTTCCATAAGTGGACTCTTTAATCCTCACCATCTATTTCACCCATCCCCCCACTACCTCCCGTCTGGTAACCGTCAGTTTGTTCTCTACAGTTAAGAGTCTGTTTCTTGCTTTTTCTTTCTCTCCTTTTCTCTTCATTCGTTTCATTTCTTAAATTCCACATATGAGTGAAATCATATGACATAGGTTCTTCTCTGACAGGCTTATGTCACTTAGCTTTATACTCTCTAGTCCATCCATACTGTTGCAAATGGCAAGATTACATTTGTTCTTATGGCTGAATAGTATTCCATTGTATATATATACCACATCTTCTTTATCCATTTATCCATTGATGGACAAATGGACTGCTTCCATAATTTAGCTATTGTAAATAATGCTGCAATAAACAGAGGGGTGCATGTATCCTTTCAAATAGGGTTATTGTACTTTTTGTAAATACCCAATAGTGAAATTACTGGATTGCAGGATAGTTCTACTTTTAATTTTTTCAGAAACCTCCATACTGTTTTCAACAGTGGCTGTACCAGTTTATAGTCCTACCAGTATTGTACCAGAGTTCTTCTTCTCTACATCCTCACCAACACCCGTTTCTTATGTATTTGATTTGAGCCATTCTGACAGGTGTGACGTGATATCTCACTGTGGTTTTGGTTTGCATTTCTCTGATGATCAGTGATGTTGAGCATCTTTTCATGTGTCTACTGGCCATCTGAAGAACACTCGCCTTTTTTTTAAGAAAAAGGGAAGCAGCAGAAACATTTTAAGCCAGAGTGATCTGCTGAAAAAGTCTGACACTCTTCCTTTCAAAACCCAGCAAAGGTTCCCTATTTCAATCAAAGTGAGAGATGAAGTCCTTACCATGACCTACGAGACCGTCTATATTTTGTCTTTGTTAGTAGCTCTTTTAATGTTTTTTAACTCCCTCCTCTGCTCACCCTATTTTTGCTGCATTGGGCTTCTTGTGCCCACTGGCTATTCGCCTTCCACTCCCCCTCCCCCTAATCCAAGTGGGTCTACCCCCACCTTTTTAAAGTACTTGCTCAAATTTCTACTAAATTATGGGGCATATCTTGAGAGCCAGACTTAATACTATAACTGCCCTTGCCATTTCTACTTTTACCTCGCTTTGCATTTTTTCCCTCTCGTAGCATTCATTACCTCCTGGTACAATATGCTTCATTTATTTATTATGTTTTGTATGTCTATATCCCCCAGTAGAATGTATTTTACATGAGGCAGAAATTTCTGTCCTTTGTTGACATTTATCCTGGTCAACTAAAACTGTGCTTTGGACATACAATTTAGTTACCATCTGCTGAAGAAATTAATGAATGCATTGGACAACATTGTCATACCGGCATTAAAAAATTATCCTGAAAAAAATTATTCTGGCTGAAGCTTGAAGAAAAGGTTGGATAGAGTTACATACAGATACAGAAAAACAAGAGGCTGTATGGAGGGTCTCATTAAAAAACAATGGCAATTTCGGCTAGGGCAATTGTGCTAGAAAGAGAAGAAGGTAAACTGGTTTAAGGGATTTTTTAGGGTAGAATGATCAGGGCCTATTTAAAAAATTTTATTAAATGTTTATTTATTTTTGAGTGATAGAGAAAGAGAGACAGAGCACAAGCAGGGGAGGGGCAAAGAGAGAGGGAGACACAGAATCGGAAACAGGTTCCAGCCTCTGAGCTGTCACCACAGAGCCTGACACAGGGCTTGAGGTCATGGACCATGAGATCATGACCTGAGCTGAAGTGGGACACTTAAGCAACTGAGCCATCCTGGCACCCCATGATCAAGGCCTATTTATCATAGTGTACCAGAGCTGGTTCCTACCAGTTTGCCAGAGCCAATAGTTAAATTTTCAGATTTTCAGGAATTTTGTTAGTTGGTTGTTATACATAGGCATTATTACGAATTAAATATAAACTTAAAATTAAGTAATATATTAAAATAAACTGAATAAATATGTAAAAGCAATGAATTCCTAATGATTTTATTACAGTTCATTATTTTCTGTGCTCTTCATATTATTTATGTCTTTTTGTTTCTATGGGAAATACCATTTGATGGGGGGGGCTACTGTACAAATCTTTCCAACTCCACATTCAGTTATGTCATGTTTGCAGTTTGAAATTAGTCGTAGCGGGAATATTCAATCCTTGGTAATTGTCAAACAGTATAAATCAGGGCTTGCTTTATTACATTGTTGATTTTCTAGACTTAAGAAAGTGATGGAGAAAATGTTAATAATACAGATTGATTTTAAAACAGTGTCTTGTCTGCAGATGTTTCACTGTTACTATTACATAAAATTGAGGAAACATTATCCTCTAGTATGTGAAAACAATGATCTGATTCAGCAAATAAGTCATTCATATCATTGAAAAAGAAATGAAATTTTGAAAAACATCTTAGTTGTTTCACTCACGGCTTACTCTTTAATGTAAAGGAAACCAGCAATGAACATACACATCAGAAATACACTCAGTTGCAACCCTCAGCTGACTATGGATTCAATAATTTGGCAAAAAGGAATGAAAGCATTCTGTGAAAATCAATGGGCTATGTGAAGTTTAAAACAGGGTATTGTATATTTTATTATTTGTAAATTATGTCACACATTCTTTATATTGATAACATCTATGATAAATTTCAATATACATGCATACATTTTCATTTTTGGATATCTGTTTATCAAACAGGATACCATTGAGTATATATGAGTCAAGAGAGAAGGAGTATCAAAGATGCTGCCAGTTTCTGTCTTGTTCAACTGCCACTTACCCAGGGAACATTAGACAAGGAATAGGGTTGAAGGGTGGGGACTGGGAAGCTGGTGTCATTGTTAGGCTGGGTAATACTGACTTTAAAGAGACAATTAGACTATACAGTCAGGTGGCCAGTTGGATCTATGCCTCTGGAACTCAGAAGGTAACTCTAAGCTGGAGCCATCATCATTTAGGTGGTATCTGCAAAGAGCAAGTAATTGAAGGCTTGAAAGTGGATAAAGCTATTCTGGGTTTCTTCTAAATTAACATTCAAAGCAGAATTTGGAGGCATTTAGACAAAAGTGTTCAATGCTGGATGTTCTAGTTCTAACAAATTAATAATTGGGCTATATCATTGGGCTGAACAATATCTTTTAAGATTATTGGAAGTTTCCATCAGCAAGATATAGTTCCATGACAAAGGGCATGTCCTCTTTATTAGAGAAAGATGTCTGAGTTAAATGAGTAGTGTCAAAAAAAAGACATTACTTTTGGAAACCTGTGATAAGCAGGAGACTGCAGAGAGTGCTCTGTGTAAGGGGCTTGAGTTATTTACTTACCAATGATTCTGAGAACTATGAGAAGGGGTAGTTAACTGATAACTGATATAAAATGTGGGCATCAGATCCTCAATAATAGGCCATTTGAAGGCTTTATATTACCTTTTAAAAGAGAATCATAAACTCGCACTTCTGGGAAGATGTGCTTTCCTCACTTAAATATAGCTAAAGCCATTGGACTGCATATACAATGTATATGACACATCTCTGAAAGGTAGAAAAAGCAGGCATATCAGATAGGGAGCTTAGGGCCCAAGAATCAAGCTGGAGGTGAGTTTCTTGGGCCTCTTTTTTGCTTCATGAATCTCAGACTTGGAACTGAAGAAGTTAGCAATCCAGAAATTTCCAATGGACACAGGGAAAAAAAAAAGAGCCTCAAACAAAAGCCTATTCTCTCCAGTCAAAGAATCAGGAAAGCAGCAGCCTAAAAAGACAGAAAACTTTTGGAAAATAACCACTATACTCCAGGCAAACACCAGAGAAAAAATGTGGTTCCACCCCAGCCGTTCTAGCAGATGAAGTGGAAAGCCTAGATATGTACCCTCTTGGACTATAACAAAGCTCCCCAACACCACCAGCAAGATAATATCCAAAGAGCCCAAACAACATGCTCAGACCTTCATTCTTACCAAGTAATAATGAGACATCCACCCCAGTCCAATTCCCTGTGGTGTTGGCGGAGACCATAGTGGAGCCTAGACTTCCATTCCCACAAAAATTAATGTGGACATCGCTTTTGGTGTCAACAGAGGCTGAATGGAGAGAGTAAACTTCTATTGCTAGCTGACAATAGCGAGTCATTGCTTTCTTGTTTTCATGCTGGAGTCATAACAAAAAAAAAAAATGAAGCTAAAACAGAGGTTTAAATAAGATTCAGAATGTTACAACATACTATGAAAATGTCCAGATTTCAATTAAAAATCACACATCATATCAAGAACCAAGACAGTTTAAATAAGAATGAAAGAAGACAATCAATAGATCCTAACACCAAGATGGCAGAAATATTAGAGTTATCAGAGACTTTAAGGAAGCCATGAAAAAAAATGCTTCAATGACCAATTAAAAATATACTTGAAACGATGAAAAAATAAAACATCTTAAAAAATAGAAAGGATCGGCAAAGAAATGGAAGCTAAGAAGAACCAAGTGGAAGTTTTAGAAGTAAAAAAATACACTAATCAGCATAAAAAGATCAGTGCATGGGTACAAGAGCTGAATGGAGGAGACAGATAAAAGAATCAATGAATCTTAACAGAGATCAACAGAAATTATTTAGCAGAAAGAAAATATACTGAAAAAAAAAGTGAGTGCCTCAGGGACCTTTGGGATTGTAACAAAAGATGTGATATTTGTGTCAATGGAGTCCCAAGAGAAGGGGAGAAAAAAATGGGCTAAAAATTACTCAAAAAAATAATGTGTGAAACCTCCCATATTTGCCAAGATACATAAAACTACAGGTTCATGAATACCCAAGTAAGTGAATCCCCAATAGGATAAACACAATGAAATCCACAGAAAGACACATCATAATTAAATGTCCAAAAATACAAGACAAAAGAAAAAGTCTTGAAAGGAGTAGAGAAAATAACACCTTACCTACAGGGGAAAGATAATTAGAATGACAGAGTATTTCTCAACAGAAATCATGGAGGCCAGAAAAAGTGGCACAATAGTTTGCAGGTGCTGAAAGAAAAGAACTAATATGTAGAATCCTATATCCAGTGAAAACATTCTTTAGGAATAAGGGGGAAATCAAGATAATCTTAAGGAAAACTAAGAGAATATGTTGCCAGCAGATCTCTAAAAGAATGGATAAAGGAAATTTGCTCAATAATAAAAGAAGAAACATCAGGAAGGAAGAAGGAACTTGATAAGTAAAAATACTGGTAAATACAAGAGATATTCCTCCCCCTCTTGAGTTTTCCAAGTTATGATTGATGATTGGAGCAAAAGTTTTAACAGTCTGTGATTTGGTTCTAAATGCATTAATCAAAGGAAAGCAGGAATGGCTATATTATTATCATATAAAACATACTTCAGATGCAAGAATATTAACATGGATAGATACATTTTATAATGATAAAAGGGCCAATCCACCAAGAAGATGTCTGAATCAAACAAAATGAAATACGTGAGGCAAAACCTGAAAAAAAAGTAAAGAAAAATCCAAAATTATTTATAATTGGTAGAGCTACAGAGAAAATCAGCAAAAATATAGAAGAACTCAATACCATCCCACCAAGTTCTAAGTGACATTTGTACAACTATCCCTCAAGCAACAGTGGAATGCACATTCTTTTTAAGTGACCATGGAGAATGTGCCCAAATGGAGCATATTCTAGGCCATGAAACAAACTTAAACAAACTTTAAAGAAGTGAAATCACACAGAATGTGTTTTATGGTCACAACAGAATCAAATTAGAAATCAATCTTTCAAACAGAAAGATAACCAGAAAATCTCCCAACATTTGGAAAATAAATAATACACATATAAATAACTTAGGGGTCAAAAAAAAGTAGCAAAGGAAATTAAAAATATACCAACTTGTATGAAAATAAAAATACAACATATCAAAATTTGTGGGAAGCAGCTAAAGCAGTGTTGAGAGGGAAATTTATAGCATCAAATGCTAACATCAAGAAAGAAAGAAGGAAAAGCCTCAAATCAATCATCTAGGTTCCCATCTCAAGAACCTAGCAAAAGAAGAGCAAAATAAGCCCAAAGCAAAGAGAAGAAATGAAATAATAAAGAGCAGAAGTCAATGAATTTGAAACAGAAAAATAATAGATGAAATTAATGAAGATCTGTTTCATGGAAATGATTGTTAACAAGCTTACAGTAGGACATAAAAAGAAAAAAAGAAGACATAAATTACTGTTGTTAGGAATAAAACAAAGGCTTCTACTATAGACTATCTGTAAGATAGAAAAGTATAAAAGAACACTACAAACAACTCTATACACATAAATCTGATGACATAGAAGAAGTTGACTAGTTCCTTGAAAAACACAAACTATCAAAACTCACCTAATATGAAACAGATTAGTCATATAACCATTGAGGAAGTTAAATTCATAATTGAAAAAATTCCCTCACAGAAATTTCTGGTCCCAGATGGTTTCACTGGAGAATTTTACCAAATGTGTAAAGAAGAATTAAAGCAATTTGTACACAATCGCTTCCAGAAAAGAGGAGGAAAAACTTCCCAATTCATTTTATGAAGCTACCATTACTCTGATAATGAGACCCAGTCGGGCTCTTGGGTGGCTCAGTCGCTTAAGCATCCGATTTCAGCTCAGGTCATGATCTCATGGTTCGTGGGTTCAAGCCCTGCATCCGGCTCTGTGCTGACAGCTAGCTCAGAGCCTGGAGCCTGCTTCAGATTCTGTGACTCTCTCTCTCTCTCTGACCCTTCCCTGCTCACCCTGTCTCTCTCTCACTCTCTCAGAAACAAATAAAACATTAAAAAAAA
>NW_027531000.1:4686897-4709092 GCF_008692635.1 Crocuta crocuta | reverse complement strand
CTCGCCCTCTCTCCCTCTCTCAGAAACAAATAAAACATTAAAAAAAAAAAAAAAAGAAACCCAAGACAGTGCTAAACAGAGAAAAGTTAGAGAACAATGTTCTTATGAGTGTAGACATAATATCTTTATGAAAATATTAGGAAATAGAATTCAACAATACATAAAAAGAATTGTATGCCAGGGCCAAGCATGGTTTATTCTAGAGGTGCAAGCTGATTCAATAATTTGAAAAATCAATATTAACCCACCATATTAATGGGCTAACAAAGAAAGTTCATATGATTTTATCAGTTGATACATGAAAAGCATTTTATAAATTTAAAAGCCCATTCATGATACAAACTCTCAGAAAAATTAGAATGGAGGGGATCTTCCTCAATTTGAAGAAAGAGCACCTACAAAACCCTAAGTGTATAGCATACTTAATTGTGAAAGACTGATTTCATTGCCCTGAGAGTAAGATCTTAAAGGAGATGAGGATGTCTGCTCTTGCCACTTCTACGTAGNTTTTTTTTTTTTTTTTTTTTTTTTTTTGTAGTTTGCCATTGTGCTTTTATTTGTTTTAATTTTTAAAAATTTTTTTTTCAGCTTCAGGGAATCTTTTTTTATTTTTTATTTTTTTACAAATAGTTTATTATCAAATTGGTTTCCATATAACACCCAGTGCTCATCCCCACAAGTGCCCTCCTCCATGCCCATCTCCCCCCTCCCCCCCACATCCATCAGTCATCAACAAACTGAGGACTGATGGACTAGGCAATTGATTTTTGACAAAAGTAAAAAGCAATCCAGTGGAGGAAAGATGGACTTTGCAATAAATGGTACCAGAGCAAAGGAGCATCCATAGGTGAATCTTGACCTGAGACTCACAACTTATGCATAATTGAACTCAAAATTGAATGTGGACTTAAATGAAAACTATAAAGCTTTTAGAAAAAATATAAGATAAAATCTTCAGCACCCAGGGCAAGGCGAAAAATGTTACTGTTGCCATCAAAAGTATGATTTCTAACAAGGAAAGTAGAGACAATGGACTTCATCAAAATGGAAAGTGTTTGCTTGGTAACATGATGAAAAGACAAGCTATGGACTTGGAGGAAACATTTGCAAGCCATGTATCCAACAAAAGGATGGCATCTAACGTGGACAAAGAGCTCTCAAAATTCAACAAACCCAAACAATCCAATTAGAAAAGGTGCAAAAGATGTGAGTGGCTTTTTAACCTTTTAACCAAAGAGGATATACAGATGACCCATAAGCGTGCGAAAAGACCCAAAACCAAAACCAAAACCAAACAAACAAAACAAAACGAAGAACTCAACATCGATTAACTACAAAGAACTACAATCGATGAACACTATATACACACTGCAATGGCTAAAATATGAACCGTTGGCGAGGATATGAAGAACGTGGATTCCACAAGTTGTAGGTGGATATGTAAAACATCACATCTAGAAAAGTTACTCTAGAAAAGTTTGGCAACAGGTGAAATGAGCTTTAACAGCATATCCTCTCCAGTCCAATATATAAATTATATTACTTCAGCATGTAATCAATATTAAAAATTCACAGTGACATGTTTTACATTCCTCTTTTATGCTAATTTTAAAATTTGGCTGTGTATTTTACACTTGCAGCACATTTCAATTTGGACTAGCCACCCTTTAGGTGTTCAAAAGCCACTTGGGCCTTGTGGCTAGTGTCTTGGGCCCTTTGAGTTTCCCTATGAGATTTGAAAGGCAGAGAAAAGCCTTAATCCCCAGCAGAAGATGCAGTGAGTCATGTTGGCACTGGCAGACAGGAGACGGGAGGTTTTGCCAGCAGCTTCTTTGAGTCCTCCCAGCAGCTGAAATCACCAGTGACAGTTTTCCTGTGATCCCTGCACTTGCTGATTTCATGAACTTTAGCGGCATCTTGCCTACCCTTCCCTTTCTCTATCCTTTAAATGGTTATATATGCTTCTAATGTCCTATATTAAATCCCTTCCTATTTGAAATACCTAGAACGTTTTTTTTTTTTTTCCTGACTGAACCCTGACTAATAAGGCTGGCAGAGGATATTTACTTCTCAGCAAATATACATATGCTCTCCCACATTTCCTAGCACCCTTTAAGTTATGGAACTGTGTACATGGCCAATATGCTGAGAATTAGTGATGGAGTTTATCTGCACTCTGGAGCTTCCAGGAGTTATGTGTGACATGTTAGACACGTCCCCTCTGAGGCAACTTTGGTATCACATATTGATATGACCGTGTCATGAGATAAAAGCCACGGGAATGCATGAATCACTGCAAGGGAGACAGATGCCCTGGAGAGCCGCCTCAGCCCACGGTGGACTTTTCTTAAGCAAGAGATGAATTTCTGTTGTTAAGCCACTGCAATTTCAAGGTTTGTTGCCATACCACAATCTAGATTACAATGTCCAGTACATAAATTAGTCCTGGAAATAAGCATCGGTATCAAAACCCCAAAGTATGTGGCACTGACTTAATATTCCTGTGAAATAAAGTGAATCAACACTTGATTGCTTGAAAATTGGGGATATCATGGATTAATCAATGAAATCTGGTCTTGTGTAAGAGTGGGAAGCTGTGCTGGTACTTTGGGAGGAGAAGCCCAACATATTTTGAAATCAGTAACAGTGGACAGGAGAGAATATTGGGATATCCAAATATCTACTCAAGACTTGATTTCATATACCCAAGACTACCTTGCATAAGAAATTTAAATGTGTGATGGGTATTAAGGAGGGCACTTGCTGGGATGAGCTCTGGGTGTTATATGTAAATGATGAATCACTGGGTTCTACTCCTGAAACTCATATTACGTGGTATGTTAACTAACTTGAATTTGAATGAAATAAAAAAGAAGTATAAATGTGACTTTTTAGAAAGTCTAAAAGATGATGCTTGGAAAATGATTAGCATTTCCTCAGAAGTAATTTAATTCCAGAAATATTAATGGAGAAGGAAGAGATATATTAAAAAAGAAAACTAATGTTAACCAGAGGAATATTTTCTTAGAGTCAAGATTTAAAAGAAAAAATTTAAGTTTATTTATTTATTTTGAGATAGAAGGAGAAAGAGAGAGAGAGAGAGAGAGAGAGTGCATGCAGGGGAGGGGTAGAGAGAGAGAATCCCAAGCAGGGTCCACACTGTCAGTGATGAGCCTGATGCGACGCTTGAGCTCATGAACCATGAGATCATGACCCAAGCCAAAACCAAGAGTCAGACAATCAACTGACTGAGCTACCCAGGTGTCCCTAGAGTCAAGATTTTTAAAAGTTCCATACATTCACTAAATAGAAGAAAAGCAAATGTTTTAGAAATTAGGAGAAGCAGGAGATACATGGATGTGGAAGAGAGGCTGACTTGCCCTGGCACTCAGAAAGGAAATAACCAACAGGCTTGAGAAAGTCTAGAATAAAGTTGATGTTAACCATTAGCAAATCTCAAATTGATTGTTCAGTAAAAGATAGATGTATTAAGTGGGGGAAAAACCATTTTCCCTTCTCAGAATAGATAGGTGATCACTGATGAGACATGAGGCATCTCATTCAATTTGTGGATGGCACAAAAATGGAAAGGATAGTCAATACTTTGGGTCAAAGAGGCAAAATTCTTAATGACTAAGAGAAAACCATTAAGATAAAATAGATTTAAAAGCTGCAAATTTAATAGATAAAATTTTCTTTCACCATTCCCTTTCCCCAATAAATTAAGCAAAAAATAAAGGCAATTTAAATTAACATTTTACAAATATGAAACATCTGGGATTTTATCTGGTCTTTTTAAACAAGCCCCAAATAATCTATTGTGAGCTCACATGTACTTAAAGCACTCTTGGGTGAAATTAATTACTGTCTACAATGAAGGATGTAATAATTTCTTGCTAATCAGACCATAGCTGAAAGTGTGTGTGGTTAAATTTGTAATATTGGCAAGTTGAAAGTGAATTTTGATTCCAGGCAAGGAAAAAGTCTCTAATAATTGTTACTATCTAGAAGCATAGTTTTCAAGTGTCTACTCTCCTGACGGGTGGATCCATTTTCCTCCCCAAATCTTAAAACTATATAACAGATACAAACAGAGCTGCCCTACTCTATCAAGCTATCTCTACCCACAATCTCACCCTTTGCATTCTCTCCCTCCACCACCAAGTTTTACTAAAGTAAAACTGACAAATGGTAAGTTATGTAGAGTGTACCATGTGATAATTTGATACATGTATATATCATGAAAGGATTCTTCCCAGAGACATAATTAGCACATCTATCACCTTCCTTTTTTACAATTTTTACTTTTGGTGAGAACATTTACGTTCTACTCTCTTAGCAAATTTCAAATATACCACACCGTGCTAGCAACGAGAGTCACCATGACATACATTAGATCCTCAGACTTTAAACATCTTTTGAATATTTATACCATTTAATGAACTTTAGAAATGCAATTGCTGTAAGGCACAGAACCGAAACTAAGGCAGCCCCTTCATTTGTCACTGTCAGCATTGAACCCAGTCTGGGGCTTGAAACCATGAACTGTGAGATCATGACCTGAGCCAAAATCAAGAGTTGGATGCTCAACCAACTGAGCCACCCTGGCACCCCAATAGTGCCATCCTTCTCAATCCACATTCCTTGTTCCTAGATTCTCCTCTATCTACAACTGTATTGCTCTACTTCCTTCAAATAAAACTTCTTGGGAGTCATTTATAGTCATCCTTTCCTTTGCCCCATTTTTTTTCTTGTTTTATATCCATCAACACTGGCTCTTGCCAAGGTGACCATGACCTTTGCATGGAGAAATGCAGTTTTCTAATCTCTTTTTGTTTGGCTGCTTAAGCACAATTTGAAAGATGGATTCTTCCCTTCCTTCTCAAAGTACGCTCTTCTGTAGTATTTGTTCCCTCCTCCAGCCCCCTCAAAGCAGCACTCGCGTGGTTTTCTGCCTCCTCTACTGAATTCTTTCCAAGTTTTTTTTTTGTTCCTCCTTATCAGTTCATTTGACCTCTGATTGTTGAAATGCCCTATGGGTTCAGCCCTAGACTTCACCTCTGTTCTACCTATACTTTCTCCTAGATGACCTCATAAATTTCTAAAGCATTAATTATAATTAATATATTAAATGACTCTCAAATTTGTATCCCTAGCTTTGACTTTGTTAAACTCTGATATTCAGGTGTCTATTCAACATCTCTTTTTGGACAGTTAAGAGGAATATCAACCTTACCATGGGTAATCAGGATTCCCTTTCCCTTTGTGAATCTCCTCCATCTTGGTTGTTTCCATTTTGGAAAGTGCTACCTTTCTCCTACATGGTGATTGAAAAGTTAGGAGAGATAGATGCTTCCTTCCTTATCCCAGTTCTCACAACCAACCACTAAGAAACCTTCTCAGCTTTTCCTCCAAATACATGCCCATGAAGTCTAGTTCCTTCCAATTCCTCTCCAAATACTCTCATCTGTGGTCTGTATTATTTAATAGTTTCCCAAGCAGATGCTCAACTGGCACCCTAGCCAATTTACAATCTCCTTTCTACACAATTGCTGGAGTGGTAGTTCAAAAAGCCTCAAAAGTCTTCCCACTGCACTTAGAAAAATAAAGTCCATACTTCTTATATGAGAAAGAATATGTAAATGTTCCAAATTGGATTTCCTGCTCCAAGTTTTACCATGCTTACTTTCTCTCACTAAAGACTAGCCTCACTGGCCACCTTTCTGAACCTTCTACATGCCCAACTCCAACCTGGCTTAGGGCCTTTGTAATTGTCCCTCTTCCTGGCCTTGTGGAATGAGCTTCTGATCTTCTATGTTTCAGCTCAACCTCACCTCCTTAGAGAGGTCTCTGGCTACCATCTAAAAGAGTATTCCCACCTCTATTCATGCTCCAGTTGACATATATCATATGTGTTTTGACATGTCTTTATATTGTCTCTATAACGCTTTTAGCAGCTGAAATTGTCTCATTTAATTTTTAGAACTATAACCATCCAGGTTACTTCCTTCTTACCCATATCATCTGTGGTTCTGTGCTATCAAATGGAGAAGTCCACGCCTTTCTGAGTGTCATCCAAGATCTCCATGATATGGCCTCTTTGACATTTACTCATCTTCTGCTTATGCCTATTTATTGTCCATGAACCCTATCCTATAACATCACACATGCCACCCCTTAGGTACACTGAACAAATGCTTTCCCTTTATCTGTCAAGTGACACTTATCCTTCATTTCAGGCTCAGATCAAATGCCACTGTTTGGAGTCCTCAGGAATTGCCATTTACTCTCCATCCTGTACTCACAGAACTTTAGATATATACCTTTTGCATAGCATGGCCCCTTGTCCATCTGCTCCAAATTTCCCATTTCTGAACAGTGGGAGAACAGTTTATTGATCTGTGTATTCTCACCACCCACATTGATTTTGGCACAAAAGACATTTTTGTAATATATATAGGTGACACATGCTTTTCATAACCCTTCCTAGCCTGGATACTCTGATTTCTCTTCTTTGAATGGTTCTGGTTTGCCCATCTTAATCTTGAAGGGTGAGAAAACCATAATTGAATTTATCACAAATGATTTATATCTATATCCCATAGTAGCAGCCCAACAAGTGTTTACCATTGCAGAAGAATGAACATAACACCATAGCACAGGTGGATCCACGGATCCCGCTAGAAAACAAGATTTCTATCTTTCTTCTCAATCCATGTGTACAATTAGTGAAGCCTAGTCATATATCACAAATAGACTTTAATAAAATATCATATTTTAATAATATAAAATGCATAACTACTAAGATCACTATTATCAGCAGTCAGCAATCAATAGATACCTCTTCAACACCCACTATGTACTATACAGTTTACTAAGCGTTCAGGTTGAGAGAAAAGATGGCATTAGTAAGGCGAGGCTGGCTGTAGCAACAAAACCAACTACAAAAGGGGTTTGGAAGTGTGTTTCCAAGAAGAAGATCAGTCAGGATAGTTTCTGCTATGTAGACAGGGCCCAAATCCTCCGGGATACGCCAATCCATGGTAAGATGCTTTCAGTCTGATCCCACTATTTTACTTAGAGACAATTCAGACAATGAAGCCCAAGTTTTTCTTTTCCTACTTAAAAACATATGCCAGAATAATTAACCGTAGGGTAAAAGAAACTTCAAGAAAAACCCTTAAACCGCTCAGGAAAGAAGGAGGGCACGAACTACAGCCTATGAGTTTGGATTCGGGCTGCTGTGTTGTTGGACAGCAAACTCAGAATGGTTTTTACATCAATAAATCATTGAAAAACTTCAAAACAAGACTATTTCATGACACATAAGAACTGTCTGGAATTCAGGTTTCAGGGTCCATGCAACAAGTTTTAGTGAAAAACCATCTTGTATGTTTGTGTTTCACGGAGGGCTGTTCTTGAGCTATAGCCATAGAGCTGACGATTATGTTAGACACCACGTGTCCTACCAAGCCTGAAATATTAATTATCGTGCTCTTTGCAGAAAAAGTTTGCTACTCTCTGTGTAAAAGCGTTTAAAGAGCATATAATTTAGTGCTGACAATTAGTACCTTAATTATAAGCCATCCTAGTGTTTATATTCATTTTAAAGGGGTAGGTTCCAGAAAACTGCTGGATTTGATGATGGAAAAACAAACATTCACACCATAAAGAGCCAAGAGTACAAATGAAGATGCTTTCAAACCAAAGAGATTGGTTTATTTACCTAGAGATTATCAGAAGAAAAAAAGGTAAGGCCTGATGCTTCTATGCTCAGATGATTTATTCAAGAACTTAGAAGCAGGCGTTCCTCAGCACCAAAGCAAGGCCTCCTGTACACTGGAACTTCAGCTGTGGCTCCCAAGCTCCGTCTCTAGACACGGAGACCTATAATTAGTGCTCATAAATCAGAACTCCAAAGTTTACTAAGACAGATGATTCACTGCCAGAAACAAGGACAACATGCGCTACTGAACTACAGCCTTGTCAACAAACAAACTAGGTTTCCAAAGAACATCTAGTAGATATTTTAGTTCGTTTTTATCGTATCAGCCTTTTGACTAGAATAAATTGTGTCTAGAGTAAATTATTTCTCCAAAGATGTTCTGTAATTTAGAACTCATTACTTCACACTGGCAACATTTAATGAATTGCCTAATCTATTCAAATGACAACGTGGATCAACAAAGCCAAACAGACTTATTTTTCCTTTTCGAGGAAACCTGACTATGTTGTGGAAATAGATGCAACACTGCAACCCAGAGAACCTTCCCTGCCTGATCTGTACTGAATTGTTTATTTGAATCCTGCTTTGGAATTTCGATAAAACACTTATCATGAGTTTGAATTTTTTTTTCATTTACAATTCTGAATATATAAATATTTCTATATGTAACTGAATACATATAGTGATACATTTTTATTATTTCAAATTGCCCTGTTCGTGTAAATGAAACCCATCACTGTATTTTCAGCAAAAGTTCTAAAAATGATTGAGCCTTTTGCTCATTTCTGTATCATTGCTTACCCCTAATTTCTACGGTGACGTCCCCATTTCCAAATAGAACCCTGATTGAATTCTTGCCATGACAAGTTCCTCTAGTCTAGTGAATGAGGCTGTAACCAGGATCTGGGATCAGAAAACTGGAGTTAAATGTCTATTTCTGCTCCTAACATTAAGTAAATCTTTAAGTTTACTTTTAAATCTCACACCTCCTGGTATGGATTTATCATGTCCCAGATGGATGAGTGATAGGTTTGCTCATTTTGTTTTCCTTTTTAGATTGGGCAATTTTGATGGAAGAAACATAGAAGTGATTTTTAATTCAATAGAATGCCCTAATTTTATATCTTTTAGGGCAAAAATATGCCTGCTGAAGATTCTATGGAAGGACCTTAGTTATGGGTATTCAGGAATTTTTTTTTCATGTATATAAAGTATTTTTAAATGATGAAAATATTGGAGGTTTTTTGGGGGAGGAAACAGTCATATTTATTATCTGTTGCCTATAATGATCAAATATTTGAAAATAAAAGTTCTTGCTACTGAAATTTGGGACGTTTATTATTTTAGGACTTTTATTTTGACTCTCCCTGTTGATTCATTTTAAAGTTTATCTCACTTCCCAGTGGTTCACATCTTCTCAACACACATACCATTCCAACTGTTATTAAATGTGAGCACAAATGGGCCATTCTTATTTTTATTAATATGTAATTATATTTGGGCCAAATATTTTTTTTTTGAGAGGAGACTTAACGGATTTGGCATCTCAATTTTGAGAAATGAACAGAAGACTACAAGTTCATGAGAGCTATGGTTTTTTAAAAAAGACCTAGAAAAAAAAGAAGAAAATAATCCCAAATTTCTTTTGGATGTAACCACGAAATATCTTGAAGTTTTATAAAATTCAAAGGTAAAGTACGGGAAATGCTGGCAAATTGTTCAGAGTAGCTGAAATTATGCATTACAAATATTTGTGTGTGTGTGTGAAATAACTGACATTTTGTGAGGATCAAAATTACCACAGAAATTTGGCCAAGTCAGCATCAAATGATTTCACACAATTATTGAACTTTTCTCTGTTGGAGATGTTCCCGGCCAAATCCTTCCTTTTTGGAAATTTCCTGGAGCTCCCACGTCTGCCGCAGAATAGCACTGAATGTCTCTCATCCAACGACTGAGGAAGACATCAGTGGCTCCCTTTAGTTTTTAGCCAAGCCTTTATATTTTACTTCAGGACAAACTCCTCAGTTGTTTACTCTACTCTTCGTTTTTGCGTGTTTGGTTGGCTTTCTGGAGAGGCCTCTAAGATTGACCTTTTTCACCCATTCACTTGACTAATTCTGCACATCAGTCTCTAGAACAGTGCTTTCCGCTAGAGCCTTCATGATGATGGAAATGTTCTCCTAGATGAATATATGAACTTCAAAAATAAAAATAAAATTCAAATGGGGAAAGGAATGTACTTTATCTTCTTAGAATACAGTAAATCAATTCCTTTTAAAAAAGATGATCTCTCTAAAGTAATATCACTGGTTAACCAATCTGTGGGTACAAGGAAATGATGGTTTTCCACTCCCTGTGGATTTGCTTCTGAGTTCCAATTTCTTAATCGAAAAGGACTATGTCAAATACACATGAAACTGCAGAGAAGTGTGTTTTCATGGATGGGTCCTGCTTACAGGATGGTAACAGATTATTATCAATGGATGGCACACATTCCCTCTCAATAAATGTAATTTCCTGGGAGATCAGTTACTGCACCTATTGACTGCGGTTTTCTGGACATGTGCAAATATGAAAGAAATTATAAGCAGTGCTGAGGACTCATGAAGTATGGTTTTCCCTCATTAGCTCTTTTGCTCAATATTGCTGTCTTCTACCTCTTGCATCACTAATTACGGCCTACCATGACCAAATGTAAAACAATGCAACAATAAATACGAAGTGAACTCCTAATGTCCTTCTCTTATAAGGACCCAGTCATATTGGGTTAGGATCCATTCTAAGAATCTCATTTTAACTTAATGACCTCTTTAGAGATTCTATTTCTAAGTACAGTCACGTGCTGAGGTACAGACATACCTCAAAACTATTGCAGGCTGCCTTCCAGACAACCACCATAAAGCACATCTACACGAATCACATGCCTTTTTGGTTTTCCAGTGCATACCAAAGTTATGTTTACACTATACTGTAAGCTATTACTATGTAACAGAATTGTGTCTAAAAAACAATGTATGTGCTTTAATTTAAAGATACTTTATTGCTAAAAAAAATGCTGTCTAAGGAATTGTCAGCAAATCATAATCTTTTTGCTGGTGGAGGGTTTTGTCTTGACGTGGTGGCTGCTGACTGATCAGGGTGGTGGCTGCTGAAGAATGGGGTGACGGTGGCAATTTTTAAAAATAGGACGACAGCGAAGTTTGCTGCACTGATTGACTCTCCCTTTCATAAACGTCTTGTCTCTTGCATGTGATACTCTTTGATAGCGTTTGGTCTACAGTAGAACTTCTTTCAAAACTGAAGTCAGTTATCTCAAACACTGCCACTGCTTTATCAACAAAGTTGATTTAATATTCTAAAGTCTCTGTTGTCATTTCAAAAACTTTCACAGCATCTTCACTAGGAACAGATTCTCTTTCAAAAAACCACTTTCTTTCTTTGTCCATAAGAAGAAACACCTCATCCATTCAAGTTTGATCATGAGACTGCAGCAGTTCAGTCCCATCTTCAGGCTCTGCTCCTAATTCTAGTTTTCCTGCTATTTCCACCACATCTGCAGTTACTTCCTCCACCGAGGTTATGAACCCCTCAAAGCCATCCATGAGCGCTGGAATCAACTTCTTCCAAATTCCTCTTCATACTGATATGTTGACCTCTTCCCATTCATCACAAATGTTCTTAACGGTATCTAGGATGTTCAATCACTTCCAGGAGGTTTTTAATTGACTTTACCCAGATCCAAGAGAGGAATCACTAAGGCAAATACAGCCTTACAAAATGTGTTTATTAAATACATATTGGAAAATAAAAGGACTCCTTGATCCATGGGCTGCAGAATGGTGTGGTGTTAGCAGGCATGGAAACAACATGAATCCCATTGTCTACCCCCATCAGAGTACTTGGGTGGCCAGGTGCATTGTCAACTAGCAGTAGTATTTTGAAAGGAATCTTTTTTTCCTGAGCAATTGGTCTCAAGAGTGGGGTTACAGTATTCAGGAAATCCAGTTGTAAACAGGTGTGCTGTCATCCCGGCTGTGTTGTTCCACTTACAAGTGCAAGCAGAGTAGATTTCGGGTAGCTGTTAGGGACCTTAGGATTTCTGAAATGGTAAATGAGCCTTGTCTTCAACCTAAAGTCACCAGATGTATTAGACCCTTACCAGAGAGTCAGTCTGTCCTTCTAAGCTTTAAAGCCAGGCATTGACCTCTCCTCTCTACCTATAAAAGCCCAAGATGGTACCTTCTTCAAATAGAAGGCTGTTTTGTCTACACTGAAAATCTACTTTTTAGTGTAGCTACCTTCATGAATTATCCTAGTTAAATATTCTGGAGAACTTGCTGCAGCTTCTACACGAGGACTTGCTGCTTCACTTTGCACTTTCATATTCTGGAGACAGTTTCTTTCCCTAAACCCCAAGAACCAACCTCTGCTGGCCTCACACTTTTCTTCTGCAGCTTCCTCACCTCTCTCAGTCTTCATAGAATTTAAGAGAGTCAGGGGCCTTGCTTTGGAGTAGGCTTTGGTTTAAGGGAATGTTGCAGCTCGTTTGATCTTCTATCTAGACCGCTCAACCTTTCTCCATATTGGCAGTCAGGCTGTTTGCCTTTCTTATCATCCGTGTGTTCCTGGAGAAGCACTTCTAATTTCTTTTGAGAACTTTGCCTTTGCATTCACAACTGGGCGAGCTGTTTGGCACAAGAGGCCTAGCTTTCTGCCTATCTTGGCTTTTACGACATGTCTTCCTTACTAGGCTTAATCATTTCTAGCTTTTGGTTTCAAATGAGAGACATGTGATTCTGTTTCACTTGAACACTTAGAAGCCATTATAAGGTTATTAACTAGCCTAATTTCAATATTTCTGTGCCTCAGGGAATGGGGAGGTGCGAGGAGAGGGAGAGATAGGGAACGCCAGTTGGTGGTGTAGTAAGAACACACACAACACTGAGAGATTGTTTGCCATCTTATACGGGCGTGGTTTGTGCTGCCCCCAAACAGTCACAAAAGTAAATTAAAGATCACCGATTACACATCACTTAATAAATATAATAATAATGACAATGTTTGAAATGCTATAAACACTACCAAGGTGTGGCATAGAGACATAAAGTGAGTAAATGTTGAAAAAATGGCACTGATAGGATTGCTCAAGACAGGCTTGCCACACACCTTCAAAGTGTGAAAAATGCAATATCCACAAAGCACAATAATGCAAAGCACAATAAAATGAGGTATACCCGTCCTGGGAATTAGGACTTCTGCTTATAGATTTGTGGGCAGGGGACACAATTCAGCCCATAACAACTGTCTAAATACAAACCAGTGGCAAGCTATTAGAACAAATAACAGTCTTCTAATATTGCTAGATCAAAGATAAACACATAAAAGTGCAAAAATATTCCTATATATGAGTTTTATCAACAATACAAATGGATGAAGTCACAACGGTGGCAAAAATATATGGTACCTATGAACAAATCTACAAAACTTGGGGTGCCTGGGTGGCTCAGTCGGTTGAGTGACCAACTTCGGCTCAGATTCTGATCTTACCTTTTGTGGGTTCGAGCCCCACGTCAGGCTCTGTGCTGGCAGCTCAGAGCCTGGAGTCTGCTTCTGATTCTGTGTGTCCCCCTCTCTCTGCCCCTTCCCTACTTATGATCTGTCTCTCTGTCTCTCAAAAATAAATAAATGTTAAAAAATTAAAAAAAAATAGGGGCGCCTGGGTGGCTTAGTCGGTTAAGCGTCCGACTTTTGCTTAGGTCATGATCTCGTGGTTCGTGGGTTCGAGCCCCGCGTCGGGCTCTGTGCTGACTGCCAGCTCAGAGCCTGGAGCCTGTTTCAGTCTGTGACTCCCTCTCTCTCTGACCCTCCCCTGCTCACGCTGTCTCTCTCTCTCCCTCCCTCTCCTGGAAATAAATAAAACATTAAAAAAACACATTTTTTTAAATTAAAAAAATCTATAAAACGTATAATTGTAAGATCATGTGACAGAGACCATTAATATCTATACTTTTTTACTTATTAATGGCTGTACTTTTTTTACTCATGAATAAAGGCTCCTGTATTATTGGGGGGGAGCAATGAGTCTGGTTACAAGACCACATTTTTCAGTCTCCATCGTACTCAAGCAGGGACAGGAGGCTATTTTCTTGCTAGTAAGTAGCATGTAAGGTAAGTTGCTGGGTATACCTTCTGGAAAGACTCCTTAGAGGGGTGACAGATCAAGCTGTGTTGCCTTCTCTCCCTTTTGACTGATATGGATGAGACATTTGGAACTCCAGGAACTGATAGATGATAACTCTGAAGACAAAGCCATGTGCTAGGATTACTGCAGAATCTTAGAAGATGCCTGGGTCCTGGGTGACAGTGAAGCTGCCATATTAGCCCTGAAGTGACTACCTCCAGATTGATTCATGTGAGAGGGATATAAACTGTTTTGTTTAGGCTTTTTTTTTTTATTTTATTTTAGGCTTTATGCTTTATCTAGTTGAATTAATCGCAACTAACACAATTATAAAGGACATAAAGGAAGACCTAAGCAAAAGGAGAGATACTCAAGAATAGGGACAGAAAGTGGCAATGACATAAACTTGGCAATTCTCGACCCAAATCGTAAAATGGCTGGAATACAAGCAAAAGCCCAACGGCTATTGGTGAAAGTTAATAACTCATATTGTTAATTATAGTTAACTGTAATTCATTTGGGTGAGCAAAGCATCATGGGTATCTAAATAGTTTTGAAGGCAATATCAATGGTAGGGTGGGGGGGCATACCATATAGGGAATCTAGAATAATTATAAGGTTATAATAATATGGCTTTAGTAAATATAGCTTTAGTGCCAAACTGTGGCATAAAACAGTAGAAATAAGTAGAGAGCATCTTTACTGACGTGAGGGAAAGAGGGATTACTCGCTCATCTGGGAAAATGGTTACCTGTTAGTAAAATAGTGACAATACTGTTTTGACTTCACATCAGAAAATCCAGTTGGATCAAATACTTACATATGAAGCAAACACATTTTTATGACCTCAGAGTTGAGAAGAATTTTAAAAATAAAACATGAGAAGCAAAATCCTCCATTTAAAAGTTAAAAAAATCCACGCGCAGTGTTAAAACACAGACTGTCCAGAAAAGATATCCGCAACGCATATAACAAATGATTATCATTCAGAATATATGAAGAACTCCTAAATCAACAAAGAATTAAAAAAAAAAAAAGACACAGATGTGAAGACACAGGAGTCTGGGAGAAAACATGAATGGCCAATAAACATATTAAAGTGGGCTGATCTCCATGGTAATCAGGATAATACAAATTTAAAATCTATTTTAGGATTCCCAAGTTTCCAAAAAAATTAAGAAATCTGACAATATAAAGAGTTAGGGCAGATGAGGAGGAGTAGGGTGTCCATATAACACGGGTAGGAGTGTATAGGTCACGGCCATTCTGAAGAGCAACATTGTAACAGATGGTACAATTGAGACTGCCTTCCCGTCCCTTGATCCCTGCAACCCCGCTTCTAGAAATGTCTACCAGAGAAACTCTTGTGCGTGTTCCCTGGGAGATAGGTACAAGAATGCTCATATCATCATTGGTACAGTGAAAAGTTGGAATAAAGTAAATACATGTTAACAGAATGAATTACACCTAATTCGTGAAATACTATATAGTAATGAAAATGAATGACATGACAGGTATCAATATGGATAAATCTAAAAAATGTTGAAAACACTCATGTGTATAAAATATAAATTAAAATGCTGCTTTTATAAAACTTAAAAAACTCACAAACTGTGCTTCAAATTTATGGACACTTAGATATGTGGTAATAGGATAGATATCTGCTTGGAAATGATAAACCTAAAATTCAGAATAGTGGTTACTGTGGAAAATGTTGAGATTGGGCTTTAAATAAATCTGTCAAGTTTTATTTTCTGAAAAACTTGAAATAAATATAGCAAAGTATTAGGACTTGATGAAAGACAGTACTATATATATGCATACTTTTTTGAGAATTTGAAATATTTTTCAAATAAATTATTACTATTTTAGAAAGTTTAAAAACCATTTAAACTAGGATTTTAACACTCAAATGAAAGATTTTGCCTATCCACATCTTGCAAGTATATCAGGAAGAGTGAATTTATAGAAATTGTGTTTGTGCTCAGAGATTGGGCTAGGCTGAAAGTCTGTAAATATTCCCAAACTGAATTTAGTCGTTTAATCCAGAGCTCTGCACATTTAGTCTGTGTAGTGAACAGAGGGAGACATGACAGGTAACTTGAGACTGGGGGTGCAGGGTGACAAAAGATGATGTCACTGAAGTTACCTGAAATATAGAATCCAATTCTACCTCTTCCACAGAAACGAAGACAGGATGTTTACAAGTGACACAATCATAAAAGCCGTGGCTCTGGTAGAGTTGAAGAGGTTCTGGTGATATAAAGTTTAGAAATAAAACCAACTTCCATTCAGATAAGATTTACGTACAAGGCAGCATGCTAGGTGAGTTATATTTTTGATTCACAGATAATAATATCCATTATATAGATGAGAAAACTGAGACCCATCTGTGCACAATCACCCAGGTATTGAGGGGCAGAGGCTACGTTCCTTCACACATAGGGCTTTTGATGACAAATGAATGATCTTTCAAGATTGTGCAAGACTGCTAAAGCAGTCTACATAAATAGCCTTGTTTTCACATCAAGAGTGCCTGGTCCTGGCCTCCTCAGAACTGGTATTTCTATGCCTCCAGTTATCTGAACTCTATCAAATTAACATTATTTTAAGGCCCTTTGAACATGAATTCACTTTCCTCTGTTTTTAAGACCATTGTCTTGTACAGGAAAGCTTCTGTATTGGTTGACTATCTCTGTTACTACGCTTTCCATGCAAACAATGAATGGGAATGGGTTCCTTGTTCCGCAGGCTAGAACTCCCAAACTTTAAATTCAAGGGCAAAAAAGGAAGAAAGAAAAAGAAAAAGTGAAACTTCCAATTAGTTTCTTCCCACTTATTGTTCTTTGGCATGCCAATGATTTTAGATAATCATATGCCTTTCCTCAAAATGGCTTTTACAGGGAACATCTCCAAATCTATAACCAGCAACTGAATTTATCAAACCATGGAGGGATGGGGGAGAAGATGAGAAGACAAGAGAAACATATGCAAACATGCACACCAGATCATGTATATTTTACGTACTCAGGAAGTACCACACCCATTTTGTCATCTAAAAGCTCAACTCACTTTTGCAAAAGGTAGATTGAAAAAAAAATTCCATCAACAATCTTACTTCTTTACTGCTAATCACTTGAAAAACTCTGTTGACATTATATGGTTATATTCTCAGAGGAATTCTCCCTCTCTACAAGATTAATTTTCATTTTTCTCAGATGTATTTTCTGCATAAACCCAAGCAAAACAACATTCTAGATGCTCATGGAAAATTCTCTTTTTCCCTCTGCAAATATTATGCTGAAATCTGTCATTCACTCTATGTCCCAAATCAACAAATGGTAAATATTTCAATATAGTTGTCTGGTATATTTTGGTACCTTCTTCTCTAAATTCCTTTTAAAGAAAAAGTATGCCCTTCAGTTAACTAAAGGTATCTGCAAAGAAACTGAAAACAGTCTGGGGAAAAAAATGTCTTTGTTCTCCTTTACTGTCTCACACAAGGACCTTTGTACTTACAATAATGCTGTAGAAATGTCTTTGTGTTTTATCAATAATACATTGAGGCTCAGTTTATTTCATTTTATGTTGTTTTTACTCTGCTTGGTAAATAACACTCTCTTGACTTTCTCATTTTAATCAAACTGTAGAATACTAATAAAACAAATCCAAACTAATAAAGCCCATTTTATCTACATTAATCCTCTTAAAGTTTTCAGGGACCCACATCCCTAGGTATGAACACTATAATCAGACATAAAGTAAAAAGATAAAATATACACAAAGGGACTAGTAACATACAACATGGTAAGACAAAAACAATGACAAAAGCTGTACTGAACTTGATGATTATTCAAGACATGTGTTGGGTGGAGATTCCAGTCACAGGAAATATCTAATACAGTTGAACCCCCATGACCTCTGCATGAATATTTTTTCAGCATTCATAAAACAGATTTTTAAAGTTTTATTTTTACATTGATTGATTTGATGTGAAAAAGATTCCAACCTGCAAACCACACATTTGATAATTGTTTTCCTAAGTGCTTAAGACGAATGAACCACTCTGGAGATTCTTTGCTTTTCACAAAGAAGAATTTCCTCTAAAATCTAGTTAAGTTTAATTATAGCAGTCTGGGTGTGATTTCTGTTTATATCTTTCCACTTGAATCTGCTCTGGCTGGGTTTGGGTCAGAGCTATTTCTAGGAAATGCCTGCTACTTTTTCTCAAACTAAAACTTCTTGGCGTTTTTCTTTTTCCTGCTCAATGTCTTTGTTCCTTTAATATGAAAACAGGTAATTCATGGCCACATCTATAACTAGACCTGCTGGCATGACACCTGCCACAGCTGATTCTAAAGGAGATTGGGGAGTGTGTGATTATGTTAAGTATTCTTGTTGAACTATGAAAGCCACTACATTAGTTAAGACTCTTCAGTTCCAGGTGACAACAATCAAGCATAGTTTAAACCAAACCAACCAAATGCATGAGGATGATACAGGGAAATCATGGATTTATAAGCAGAAAATCTGTTGCGTTTAAGGAAGCACTAGTCCCCAGATTTCAAAGCCAGCCTGGATCCAATGGAATACTCCCACTTTCATGGCTGGTCCATTTTCTCTGTCTGTTCCAGTTTCTTCATTCTGCCCCAAGACCTTTATCTGCTACCCAATGCAGGCTGAAGGTGGTCCTCAGCAGCTCTCGATGTCACAGACAACAGTTAGTTTCTCATGGAGAAATGAATGTTCTCTTACTCCTAGCTCTAAATTACTAGGCATCCGATGGGAGTCAAATTTGGTACAGATTCTCACAGATCAGTTGTCCAGCCAAATGCAACTGGGAAATCAGGAACTCATCTTAAGAGGCCCCTCAGGGATAGGTGAGGGTGAAAGTTAAGAGTACTTGTCGAGAGTTTGGTAGTTGCTCTAGGTAGTTGCCCTGTTACTGTGATGAGGGGAAAAGAAACTTATACATGGGACAGACCAGTGAGGCTGGGGGGAGTGATCATCCTACTAGCCCATGAGCACACACATGTTGTAAGTTTCAGGAATAACTCGGCTGCTATCTTGAGATGTTCAGCCAAACAGGTGGTTGTGCCAGAAGCAGTTCACAGATCTTCACAAAAGGTGGGATGTCTTCAGTATGGTATTCCTGGGTTTGATGCTCTCTTATATGGGGATTAAATTCTGTCCAGATCTGAGATGTTAAGTAAGTATCCCTCCAGCGAAAAGATGCAGAATTCTAAACCTGTGAGTTCTCTAGAGCCGTGTGAATTTCATTCCAGGAACTAAAGCTGAATCTGATTCCCCAAAGGAGATTAAAAAAATTTTTTTTAACACTTATTTATTTTTGAGAGAGAAAGAGACAGACAGACTGAGTTTGAGCAGGGGAGGGGCAGAGAGAGAGGGAGACACAGAATCTAAAGCAGGTTCCAGGCTCTGAGCTGTCAGCACAGAGCCCGACGTGGGGCTCAGACTCACAAACCGTGGGATCATGACCTGAGCCAAAGTCAGCCGCTTACCTGACTGAACCGCCCAAATGCCCCTGATTCCTCAAAGCAGATTTTATAGTGGAAAATGTCACTCATCATTGTGTTCAGACCAAAAAAATCATACACAAGTTAAAAAAAAAAAAAGATTTGGATTGTACAGCTCACCATGTCCCATGTGCACAAGTCATGGTTCCCAATAAAGGTATCTTTCCTTTCTCTGCCAGGAGAGCAATTTCAAAAAAAAAATTCCTCTCGACTACATCATCAAAATTCATGCACTTGTACCAATTAAAACCAACCCCAAATTCAAACTACAATTATTCCTTATGCTGTAATTTCGTTTCTCCCTCAAAGTGGGCACCAGAAATACATGAGGGCAAATGCCGGGTGAGAGATATTGGCAACTTATTGCAGAGAGACCAACAGTGATTGACACTTCTGCTGAAATAAATGTTTTCCTTTTGACTCTTTTTCAAGGGAGAAAATAGTTCCTTTGCCTCTCTCTGCATGGGCTATCCATGTTGCTGCTCCATCGAAAGCAGGGAGCATGTCATGGGCTTTGGGCTGTAACCACCAGTGAGGGTCGTGAGATCTTTCTGTTTTGCTCTTCTCTTCCCCAGTATTTAGTGCAACTGCACACCACAATTCTATGTACTGGTCACGATAAGGAAGACAAATAAACCTACTGAGCCATCCTATAATTTACCAAGATGCAAGGGCCTCATTCGAGCTACATACACTGTCTACAGTTTTCTTCATAGGTTTATTATATTTTGTAATTATGCATTTGTGCTGTGTGATTATTGGATCGACATCTGTCTTCCTACAAGACAGTATGTTACCCATGGATAGGGATTCGATATATCTTGCTGTTTTGGAGCAAGTAAAACCAAGGGCCTAGTGCACAGACTGTTATTTAGTTTAGTATGTAACCTGCTTATATCTAACTTTCTCACCTATTAAAAAAAAAAATAGGAGGAGGGGCACCTGGGTGGCTCAGTTGGTTAAGTGTCCAATGTTGCCCAGGCCATGATCTCAGACCTGTGGGTTCCAGCTCCGCGTCAGGCTCTGTGCTGACGGTACAGAGCCTGGAGCCTGCTTCAGATTCCGTGTTTTCCTCTCTTTCTGTCTCTCTCCTGCTGTCTCTCTCTCTCTCTCTCTCTCAGAAAAAAAAAATTTAAAAAATCTTTTGGAAAAAAAAGGCTATCCATATCACAAATATGCTGTGAGGATTGGTATGAGTCACATATAAAGCACTTAGAAAGAGTGCAGATACAGAGTAAGCGCTATATAAGTGTTTATTCAATAAATAACAGACCATCAAATATTTGTGAAATAATTAACACATGATACAGAAAAATTAATGAGAGGCATTTACAATTTTATAAGATCTGAGGGCTAGTATATAGTTTTATATTTTGCCCCCATACTCCACTCAATTCTTCTTTTCCTATTATTTTTGCAAATGTTTTAAACTTGAGCACTATTTTTTTGTCCCCAAGTGGCTGAAGGACCTTTGTGTTCTTGAGTGGACCTTAGTTTGTTCTATGTCACCAGTAGGTGGAAGGCAGGAGCATCCCTAACAGAAGAGGAAAACATTGATATTTTTTCAATCCTCAATTCTCTCCAGACGTAAGAAAAATTATTGTGTCTTAGTAAATTGAATTTTAGTTTCATCATAAAGGGAATGCATTTCATTACAGAAATTTTCCCAAAAAAATGTTCAAAAAGAAATAAAACGCAACACCCTTAATCATATTACTTTGAGAGAATCACTGTTTTGAAAAAAAAAATGTTAGGAAATATTATATCTCAGGTTAAAAATAAAAAACACAGTCACCTAAAAATTGAGGTTATGGTAAACTTTTTATTCTACTATATTCCTCATTACACCCTGAGCATTCCCCCATGTTATTAAATAGTCTTCAAAATGAGAATTTTAAAATGTGTGTGGATTTTCTATCACATGGGTAATTTATTTTATGCTTGCACGATTTTTGGAAATACAGGAGGCTTGTGAATTTTCTATTAGAAATCACGCTGTGATGAGCATCTTCACAAGGGGGCAAAAGGGACTTTTCCTGAAAATATTAATAAACAGGGAGGGGGAAATGCCCACAGAAGAGAAATCCCTGCTTTGGTATTAACCTAGAAGCCCAAGGAATATTTCTTTCTGGTTTCAGTCTGGCCCATCACAGTTTAGTAAGTTCACACTTAATCTCTTAACCTTCATATCCTTGCCAAGTATTTAAAAAATGCTGAAAATAAGTTCATAGTGCCAGAATCGCCATCTCTGCTCAAGAAAGACGTGCGGAATGACTGACCCCTATTTGCTTTCTCCGTGAAAAGTTTTAGAACTGAATCCATAGAGCAAGCTCCAGAAAGAGAGGGCAATTGGAAGATCAAGATATTGGAGCAAAGCTGAAAGCCAGTCGAAGAATAAAAGGGAAGATGGGTGTCTGAGAAACTTTACTTTTCAACAAATCCTGAAGAATCAGGAGATCTGAGTCGTTAGTTTAATGAACGCTTTAGAATTAATTATCGCTCTCATACAGGGTCAAGAATCTGAGAGGTGAAAGGTTGTGGATTCTTACCTTATTGTGTCAGAAGTGGAATACAGGGGTGCAACGTTTAAATAATTTTCCTAAGCGTTCATTTGGGATAAAATCTAAACTTTTTATCCAGGTTTACCAAACTTGCTGCTATTTCCTGGCGCTCAACCCCTCTGCACCACCCCACCCCACCCCCCAGCCCTTTCCGTTAAGGGCTATGTTCCAGGTACACTGGCCTCCA